>NC_051323.1:10539217-10840410 GCF_015220235.1 Choloepus didactylus | reverse complement strand
TTTAAGAGGTACAGTGGGTCATAAGAGTGAATGGTTAGATTTGTGCTTCTGAAAGATCACTTCCTTTTTATTAAAGCTGACTACAAGATGATGAGAGTATCTGAAGTATCACTGCACCGTGCTTGGTGCCTGATGCATATCAAGCACTCAAAATGTATTTGCTCAATAAATGACTAAAGTATGACCCCCCCTTTTCCTGGCTTCCAACAAAATATTTGGGACATAGCAGGCTCTTACTGTGTATTCTGAACACTGTGTATTCTGAATTAACCCTTTTCCAACACCCAGAGGTGCAAATATCTTTCCAAATCATTCGGCCACAGAAGTCACTCCTTCTCTAGTTTGTTGCCCCCTGTTCTTGATGCTCCTGGAAATTTGGAGATTAATTTGTAAGAGGGTGTTCTAAAGAAAAAAAAGAAAAACAATCCTTCACTCACAGTGAACACATAGTGCACTCACTTAGATTCCTATGCCAGCAGAAAGGGAAAGAATGAGGATGTGTTGGTGAATATGGTCTATGCCTTTTGCTTGCTTTTGATATGCCCTATCTTCATTTGCTGTCATGAGTGGACTTTCCCATTTGCTTACGTGTGTGTGCAATGTCCTATGATGGGTAAATGAAAATTGGCAATGTGGTCATTTCCACTCTAATCAATATTTCCTTCCACTCAGTTAGCGTATGCTCTGTGGTTTTGTTGCAGAGTTATTGGTGTTTCCATTTTGCTATGAAACTTAAATGTTGCACTTTCAAGCGACATCATAATTGTTTTATTAGTCGCTGAAATAATTTGCAAAAGGTTGAAGAAAAATGTCTTTGCCCAAAGCTCTGGCATGAGACTCAAGTAAGGATCTATTCAAATACTTCTAGATTTAAATACCATGATGCCTTTGGCTTCACATAGTAAAATCTTCTTTTACCAGAGACAACAGTTAAACGAATGTTTTAAAAAGTTATTTTATTCCTTCTGTATTCAATTTATCTCTTTATATTACTGTGAATATCATGTGGTTTATCTTTTCTTCCCTATCCCCTTTCCCGCTGCTTCATTTATTGTTGTTTTCATTTTATTAGTCTCTCCTACTTATCTCCTTAAAGTGCATACAGTGAAATAGAGCTATATACCAGGGTGTGTTGGTTAAAAATATGTCAACTTGCCTATGTTATCATGTCTACTTGTTTGGTCAAACACTGTTCTCAATGTTGCTGTAGAGGTATTTCGTAGATGTGATTAGCATTTACAATCAATTGACTTTAAATAAAGGAAACTACCTACCGCAAAATGGATAGGTATCATCCAACAGTTGGAGGCTTTAAGAGAAATGAACTGAAGGTTCCAGAAACAAAGAAGAAAATCTGCCTCAAGATTACAACATCAACTCCTTTCAGAATTTTCAGCCTGCCAGCCTCTTCTACAGATTTCAGACCCAAGACTTCAACTTCAAATCTTACCAGAATTTCCA
Source organism: Choloepus didactylus (assembly GCF_015220235.1). NCBI lineage: Eukaryota > Metazoa > Chordata > Mammalia > Pilosa > Megalonychidae > Choloepus > Choloepus didactylus. The sequence goes on along the minus strand of NC_051323.1, from coordinate 10,838,949 downwards.
GCCTCCCTCCCTGCCCTACAAATCTTGTACTTGCCACAGCCCCCACAATCATGCAAGCCCATTCCTTAAATTAAATCTCATATATATTCATATATCCTATTGGCTCTTTTTCTCTGGGTAACCCTGACTAATACAGCTGGTCTTTATGTGAGCCGGTGTTGTGAAACTGACATTTATCTTCTTTCTAACGTGTGGGCCTGGTCATTCTTGTAGCTACCAATTATGGTAAGGGAGAAGGGTTCTTGCCTTAATAGTACTGTAGACTGCCAATGGTCTATGAAAGAAAAGGCCTTCTTTTCATAATTTTTCACACAGTTCTCCCTTTCAAGAGAGTTGGTGTCATCTCCCCTCAAGATTGAGAAATTGGGAAAGAAGATGCAAGTCATTTTTCTCTACCGAGAGTCAACTCATTTCCAGGATAGCAGGTGAATGAATCCCCATCCCACCATCCTTTGCAGAGTTGAGACTGGTACTTATCTGGAGGCAATCACTGGGCACTTTCACAGCTCACCTTGGAGTTCTCATATTTCTTCTCCAAAGGAACTGGCTGATCATCTTGCCAACTGAACCTCTAGAGGACAGTTCTACTGTGCCAGAGGCCAATGCACCAAATACAGACAATAGCTTAGGTCCTTTTTTAGGATTCTTTTTTTTTTTTTTTAACAAGTAAGCAATTTTATTCTTATCACCATTGATAACATTCACATTGGAATACATAATAAAACAATTCTATAAACTAGTGTTTTTTATTGCAATTTCCTATTGAAGGAACATCCCTTCCTAATCGTTCCCCACAAACTTTCAGTACCTATAACATGTGCTAATCATTGCTAAAATGCAGCAGTTGTTTCAGGGTCCTGTGGGTTAGGGGAAACTCATCAGGAAGAAGTTTCAATCATCTCATTGTTATCTTCTGCAGTTTTCCTTTTCCTATAGCCGATAATCTTCAGGTGGAGACCATACACTTGGGAAAGCCTTTCTTCTAGATGTCTGGGCACTTTTCATGGTTGAGGAAGCTCTTCCACTACATTCTTAAGAATATTTTCTGGAACAACTTCATCTGGAAAAAGATGCAATCTTTGCATCAGAGTTTTTTTTGGGAACATACCATAAACAGCTAGTTTTACAATTGCCACTGGATCCTTCAGGGGAAGTTGAGTAGCTGTTACTTGTTTCAATCCACCTGGGTAGCCAGGATGTGAGGGGTGTGCATTTTGTTTCCATTTGTTTCCAGAAAATTCAATGTGTCTTGTGTTCATTATGACAACATGATCCCCACAATCACTCAGTTGATGGTACATAGGCTTGTGCAACCCTTGAAGTTTTATTGATGCCATAGCAGTGAGTTTGCCAAGGGGCTTCATTTTCACATCTAACAGATACCACACTGGAGCAAAAGTGGCCCATTGCTTTGCAGCGCTCCTCAGTGGCTTTACACCCTAATAATAATGGGGTACCCTAAAAAAATTTGACATATCTTCTTATTACTTCTGTGGGATTCTTATGGTAAAAGTCTCATGGTGTTTCTGCTGAAAAGAAAAAGAAAAAAGAAAATAGGTAAATTTAACTGATTATATCTGCAATTCTAAAACAAAAATCACACTACGTTCTTTATGCTTATTTTTTACATTAAATTAATATCTGCATCATCGGATCAGAAGCCTTAAGTAAACTCCATAGAAAAAAAAATTCCTTAAGATTGTGCTAAAGAATTCCAGTTCTCTTGCAGCACAAAGGATTGGTGGAAGTCAGCCATATCAAAAGCTAAACCCGAGAAGGACAGTATCTGTAACTGAAGTGAAATTGTACATTTATATAAACAGAATGAATTCACCAGAATTTTATGGCACTATGTTCCCAGTTTTGAAAGAAGATAAAGAGACCAAAGCATCTGTGACTACGTAAATTCATTTGATTTTTGTTGACATATTCATTTTCATGCTGATATTTCTCTACTAGTCTTATGAATCACATTTTTAAATTGTAGATAGCATGGTCAAACACAGGGAGACCCCGAAGATTACTTGGGAAAACCTGATGATTAGACATATTAAAATAAGACAATATAAGTTATCAGAGGTATTTACAGTAAAATGGTTTTGTTCCAATTTATGGACTCCTTTACATCTACTCTGTCTCTTTCCACAAAGTAATAATACAGGATATAAAGTAGAGGAAAATAAGGAAAAAGCAAACAGAGTATGGGATATATATCTTGGTTGCATTTGTGTCAAAACAGCAATAAACTGGAAAAATATATCCAGCCAACATGCTATTTGGAATTTATTTATAAAGCTACAACTTGGGCCTAATGCTCATTAGCTTTGTCCTAGTTGCCTAGTTACAGATTTATAATTTTGTCTCTCTTGTTATTGATGGCTCTAATGGAGAGAGCAGCGACCAAAGGCCTGATGAAAACACTTGAAATCTCTATTCAGAAATGTTTTTAACATTTTGTGTGTGTGTGTCTGTTCTTGTTGATTAAAATGATCTGGAGAAATGATGCCCTTTAAAAAAAAAAATAAGTGAGAAGCTGTCTCAAAGGTGGTTTATGTGATGGTCTGTTTTGTTTTGTTAGAGAAATGCATTGTTAAAAAGTATTTATTTTATAAACAGGATTTCTACATTTAAAAAAGGTATTGAACCAGTTTACTAATTCCCCCCAAAATATGCTGGGGATATTTGGGGTGTAGTGGCATATTATTAAAGGATTCATTACCAGAGACACGCAAATAATTGCCTACTGGCCAAGTAAATACAATTAAAAATGTTATTTCAGAATAAGTGAAATATTTAAAATCAAAATGGTAGTCCTATAATTGAAAACTAATATGAACAATAAAGATGGAGGCATTATCAATCCTGAAAAGCCTTATTTTACAGGCTTAGTGGCACTCTGCTTTTAGGTGTTTTCTCATTAGAATTCCACAGCTATATTACAATTTCTGTCTCTCAATGAACTTTATATCTGAGAGAATGGAGTCAGAGGAGTTGGATAAAAATTGGAGGTCTACCCCTTGATCAGTGATTTTCAAAGTGTAGTCCCAAACTAGCAGTATCAGCATCACCAGAACTTGTTAGAAATAGTTTTCTGGCTCCATCTCAGATCTACTAGGTCAGAAATTCTGGGTGGTCAGGCCCAGCAACCTGTGATCTAACAAACTTTCTGGGTGATATCGTTGCACCAGAGCTTTGAGAACCGTTGCTCTAGAACAAGGTTTCCCAACTTCAACATTGTAGACTTTTTGAGCTGGACAATTGCTGTGAGGGGCATTGGAGGAGGTTGAGCAGAATCCCTGGATTCTACCCTCTAAATATCAGTAGCACCCACTCCATTTGTGCCAACTGAAAATGTCTGCAGTCATTGCCAAATGATTCCTGAGGGGCAAACTCAACTTCAGTTCCGAACCAAGGCACCAGATCAGTCACTTTAAACATTATTTGGAACTTGTTAAATGAAAATTCCTGTGCCCAAACTCTAGAGAGCCTGATTGTAATAAATATATGGAGGGACCCTGCAAGCTCTATCTTTGACATCGATTACTTGGTAGTGGCCATTGGGCCATATTTTGAGAAGCAGGGCTCTAAATTAATGATTCTCAAACTTTGCTGCATTATTTAAAACTTTCTATTTTTTGGTGAGTCCAATGTTCACCCATGTTTGAGCAACTGCTCTAACTCAGCAGTTTTCTTCCCTGGGTCAATACTAGATTACCCTGTGGAACTTGTTAACCTCTTGATGGCCAGGCCTCACCTCACAACAATTAAATGAAGACCTGTGGGGATGGGCATAGGACATTAGAACAGTGATTCTCAATTTTGTAGAACAGTGGAATCATCTGGGAAACTGTATTAAGTTCAGAGGCTTTGTCCCCAAACATTCAGATGTTAATAGTATAAAGTGTGAACTTCTTATTTCAGGTGATTGTTGTCATGTGAAGCAAAGTTTGGAAAACACTTCATTAGAATGTCTCAGAAGCTTTCCAGATGTTTCTTAAATGTAATTAGGGATGAAAAAAACTGCTGTGAGCTCATCCCAAGAGGAAGCTTAAATGTCTAGCTTAAGTCCTTATTTCTAACAACCAAAGAGGAGTGAATACTCCTATTGAAAGCTATGAATTGCTGGCAACTGAAGAAAGATACCTTAAAGAGTCTGGGGAACACCAAATGGTGGGAAAAGTCTTCATGTTTCAGCCTTGGCAGAGTCTTGGTGACTGAGAATTAGGGATTATTTAGAAAAGTGTCGTATAGTCTGTTGAAGAATCAATAGTAAGATCTCCAATTTATATGGGACTTAGCAGTTTTCCAAATGCTCAAGTCATACCCCATGCCAATTATACCAGGATGTTTGGGCATCAGTATTTTTTAAAGATCCTCAAGTGATTACAATGTGCAGAAGAATTTGGAAACCACTGTTAATGGGCTTTCAGCACTATCAGCCTATCATAATTTGTCAGTAATTTCCTGTAGGTTCCAGATTCTTTGTGGGCAGTAACAAGGCCTGTCTGTGCCTTCTTCATGCATTTCATAATTTTTAGAAGAGTGTCTCGTCACCTTTCAACAGATACTTTTTAGTTGACTGATTAACTCATTTAGGCAGTTGAGAGAATTCAGTAAGCCATGATCATCTAATTTGCCTGTATAAAACTCAGGATGGCCCTACAGGCTCAGGACTGAAAAATCCTTCAGGGGTAAGGAATCAGGAAGTGGATTTATTTATAAATCCTTTTTATTTACTTCCTTTTTGCACTTCAACACACATTTTCTGTCATATATGACATACACATATATGCAACATACTGTGTTATGCATTATAGGAGTTACAAGATGGAATGAAAGAACTCTCTGCTTTCACAAACTGATAATTCATACCATCTTCTTGATGGAAATCATCTTTTATTCACTCATTCTTCCTAAAATTCCATTGCCGGCCACCAATACATTAGTACAAAGTATCAAGCTTTATTCTAAAGTTAAAAGTAAAGGTCTTTCCCTGAGTGATATACCTTTAAGATCAACTCATTCCTTTTAGCACTTAATATTGCATTAATCAAATGAAAGCAGAAAGGTTGTGTTTATATTAGAAAGGAGCAAATTGGTGGTACAAGAGCTTGTAGCAATGTGACTCTTAAATGGAGTTCACTCTCCCTTCACTTTGGGCGAGTTTTGTGCCTAAGTGTCACCTTTCATGGTCACTAGGGTTTGTTGGTTTGCTGGTTTTTTCTGTCTCATTTCTTTGGACTGAGTACAATACCAGTTGGTTCAAAGGCTCAGAACCTGCCAATCCTAGGCTTCTGTTTAACCTTTCATAAAGCTCCTCACTAGTGAAGTAAATGCTTTGAATTCAGCCGGGAGTCTTTTGCTTTTGTTGCATGTTTTAAATAAATGCATTCCCCTTTTTAGCAAAGTTTCACCTAAAGGTTTACTGCATGCAAAACTGCAAAGAGAGATGCTGTGACTGAGGAGTCCTATGCCAGCAGCCTCCCTCTCCCAGCTCCCTCCATTCCAGAGTGCTCAGCTCCAGGAGAACACAATTTGAAAGGTATCAAACTAGATTTTTCTCTAATTACTGTCAGCTCTAATTTTGGATTAATTTCTGTTGGCTAATAAGTTGGTTATAGACCTGTAAAGAAATACCAAATAGAGGATTTATGCAGATAGTGTCGAGGTTCTAAGTTTTGAGAAACATCTATCACAAATAGAGGGATCAATATAGAGCTCATGCAAAGATAAGGATTTTTTGATATCCACCAGAAACATGACAGAAACTAATACAGCAAATGATATGATAATGCCCTTTCAAATATTAAATGTCATCTACAGAAATCCCAAGCACCATTAAAAAATGGTGAGAGAAAACTGGAAAAGATGCATAGTTTTATTTCCTCTTTTATTATTATTATTATTTTTTTTTTTGGCAAGTCACTTATACACACATCTTTCTCTTAAAGAAAACCCTAAACCTCTATACAAGAGTTATTCCCTCCACAATGGCTGTAGAGATATGACAGTTTGGAATACAGTGTTGATTGGAGAGTGGGATTTCAGAGCAGTGTGATTTGTTTGTGCTTCGGCTGCACGGTTTGCGGCTTTATGAGAGGATGTACTATATTTCTGAACAGTTTCCAGCAAGCTGCAGCACAATGCATCTTAAGAAACTCTATTTGGTGGGAAAAAAATAGCATGCTGGGATTTCCATTAGGACCCAATGCAAAAACATTTTGTGATGAGGTTCCCAATCACATCCTCTTAGCACATAACATATAAACAAGCATGTGAAGCTCTGAAAAGCACGTTGTGATCAGAGCTGACTGCCTCCAGCAGCAGAGGCTGGAGAGCTGAGGCCAGTCTTCCATTGTTAACTGCTGATTGTAAGAATTAATAATGGATACTCAGAGCATATATTATTTATCAGACCCAATCTTCAACAACACAGTTCTATCGAGGTAACCAAAGTTATATTTTATTCAAAATCCAGAGCCTCACAACTAGAAAACAAAGAGGAACAAAGTAAGTTAACTGGATACTCGGTATAAAAGATAAAACTGTAAAAGCATCTTTCCTAGGTTGGAATTTTCTCAGCCAAAAGTATTAACAGGCAAGTTTTCTTCCAGGAGGGAGAATGGGGGGATAAAAATTTCCCACTGTGGTTAAAAAGGTGACCATTTTAGAACAATAAGTGACTAAATGCCAGGCATATGATTTCATCTAAAGATGACATAATGACCTAAGTGGATCGTGACGCTATATTGAGAACTCCTTTACATGAAATATCAGTAAGTCATTTAACTTCAAAGAGAGGAAAATGTCTCCCCTGCCACCTAAAATGCCTGCTTCATTTGCTTCCTGATGTGGGATGTCATTTAGCGTGAGAGAGGGATTCAAATGAATTACTTTGTAATCCCTTTCCCCACTCCATCTTCCTTCTTTGTAAACATATAAAATTGCTCTATCCGCAGTGCGCTTTGTATTTCATATCCCTCTTACCCATCACTATCTTGATGCTGACTTGAGGGTATTCACCAAACCTTCAATCTCACAGCTTTCCATATAATAAATGCATGTAAAATAAATTAAGAAATAAATGAAAATATGAACAAGAGTACTTATCATGAATGAATAATATATAATATTTTATAACAACAAGTGTGAACCTCAACTGAAATCTATTTGGGGGGAGAATCCTCATTTCCATATATTTTTAAACCGCGGAATTTTAAAGGCTTCCAGGAGGAAACAACTTGATAAGTGTATAAGTATTCTTTAGCCTACTGTGTGTCATTTGTGTGATCCCATATTTCAGAATTTTGTATATATTATGTATATATACATTGCTTCTGTGGCTCACCAAAATAACTTTGACTTGTGAATCTATGAACCTTTATAAACATGAACTTTTCTAGATTATCATGGAAAGATATAGAGGCTTAGAAAATGTATAAGGTCCTTCAGATAGATGTAACCAGAACTAGAACTCAGCACTCCTGATCTCCAAGGTTCTTTTAACCACAAAGGAAGCTACCTCATCTGCCTTTTATGATTAAAAATTGATGGTTAACACACCTACGTCATGGAAGAGACAACAGATCATAGCTTAGAGGGATAAGCTGAACACATATCATGATGGCTAAAGCCATTTCAGCCTTTCTCTTCTGTTATAGCTTATTCTACACCTCCTGGAAATCACTTAATGAGAATCCAATGATTTTCAAAATGGCAAACACCAATAACACCTGAAAATCTCAATAAAATGTAGCACTCCCTTTCCCACAACAAACACACATAGATAACTAATCAATATTAGGCATTAGTTACCAACTAAAGAATTCAATATGCCTGGATGGTGTCTTAAAAGTTTTGTGTCTTCCTTTCATGGATATTCCATTAGATAAAAGGCATAAACTTTGGAAGTTTTGTCCCCTACTGCCTTCACTGTAAGTCAGACCATAGCTATAACTAACCTAATGTATGAAGCTTTGCCTTTGTAGCAATGTTATTTCTTTTAAACCACGAGGGGATTATTTGGTAGACTTGCACACAGATTTCTTTATTTAGTTCTTTGTTTATTGGTGGAAATAATGATCACTTACTTTCCAGAAATTAAGCACAATGACCCAAGGGGGTGTTTGAAGTAAGTGTTATTCCTTAGTTGCAGCTAGAAAAATACTGAGATTTTGGAAAGAATTGGGCCAAATTAATTGTACCTGTCAGTTTAACCACATGATCTCCAGCCATCTTTGTAATGTTGTATAAATAACCCACAGGCTCTGGGAATAAGAGCAAAGAAAAGGCAAGGATAACATGTTCAGAGACAAAGATCAGACTTATACAGCCTATTTTCTAAACCAAGGCAAATGTGCAATTTATTTGGACTTATTTAAGGGATGTTCTGCTGACCCTACACATCCCTATCCACTTGTTTGAAATTTATTCTGGACCAACTCTGAATCCATATTTACAATTTATTTTGTTGTTATTCACTTGTTTCATTGTTTGTTTTGTTTAAAGTCCTTTCCCAGGTCACTTGCAAATTCTCCAGAGGGGTATCATAAGCCCTTATCAGTCATGCACACTTTGGCATGAATCACTTTAGTGGAACCTCCCCTAGGGCAAATTTCACTGTTGACAGGAGAAAAGCAGACAGATGCCATATCTCTGAGGGGTTGAGTGTAAGGACCTCAGGAAGGGGGAGAAAGGGCTCAGGACAGTGAGACCAAAGAAGGTGAGGACACAGGGCATCACCTTCCCATGTTAAGTACAGGAATTTGATCTATGCATGTAGAAAAGTGGCTCTAGCAATACACACATTGTATTCAGTATACATGCATAGGTGGAGGTGGAATTATGGGAGAACCAAGACATGTTTGGAACAAAGTCCAAGTCCATGATATTCTCATGGACTTCTGAAGGCAGTCCTAGAATGCAGAGGAGGAGATACATATGGCTTTTTATAAAGAACAATATCATCACAGAAGTGCTCAATTATTAAATGTATTGTTCTTGTGAAATCATAATCTCTCATTCACAGAAAGAGTCCCACCAAGTGTTGAATGACGATGTGTCTGTGATGTTGCTGAAGACACTCCTGTACTGGACAGGGGCTGAGCTGGATGTGCCCTTTTTATTCTCAAACCTGAACTGATGCCCAGGTATCTTGAGAAAGATCCTAGACCACACCCAGACCATCTCCAAAGTGGGGCAGCTGTAGGTTCATAAGAGAAGAGAAAACATGGTCCTAATATATAGAAAAATGGGCTTTTGAAAAATTCCGTCTATGCTTGACAGTCTCCACAGATCATGAATGTGTCTATGAACAGAATATCTATTTTTCTACAAGAAATTGTTACCATTTCATTAATCATCAAAGCTTCCCATCTTTTACTATAATGAATTCTATTAGTGTAGGGCTCCTTCATAGTTCAAAAAAAATGAGATGATAAAAACTTGTTATTGATGAAAACTATGCTTCTCTTTTTACATAATTATAGTAGCCCTGTAGATATTGAAAGCAGGGATAAATTGCACTTGAGAAAATGGTCTCAGGGACACACATTTATTCCATTTTCATTTATTTATTGGTATAATGTAATATATTACTCATAACAATGTTTTCCTTGAAGAAATTTAGCACTCTCAGTAGATTGTATTAGGAAAGTGGAAGAAATTGCTTTATCTAAAATATTGTTTAATAATAAAAGTACTAAATAAGTATTCATTAAAAACTTACTTTATGCACTACATTCTGGTTTTAGGTACTATGGGTATAAACCCTAAGAATAAAACAGAGCCCTCGCCATTAGAAAGCTTACCTTCAAGAAGTGACTACAAAACTAATGCACATAAAATATAGTAAAAATAAGTGTGAAGCAAATCAATGAACGCATGACATTTATCTTTCCTGTCTCAGAGCATTTCTTTGCTATTTGGTTGGTGCAGAACATTCTTCCTCCAGATCTTTGCCAAGCTTAACATTGTCTGACCTTCTATCTATCGCTCACCCCTTTCAGCCATACTGCAATCATTACTTTACCCTACTTTAGGTTCTAAACAGCACTCATCATTACTTGGACTTACTCTATTGACTTATATACTTAATTATTTCCTTTCTTCAACCCCAAAATGTAAAATTCATTGGAAGAATTTTTTTTCTTATTCCTCATTACATTTCCAGACATAGGGCAGTATGTGGACTTGAGCAAATACTCAGATAATTTTACTTTAATAAAGAAATACATTGCATGGTATGCTGGTTTGACTCTATTATGTACCTCAGAAAAGCCATGTTCTTTTAATCAAAGCTTGTGGAGGCAGATTTATTGTGGGTGGGACCTTTAAGTTAGATTTTTTCTATGGAGATGTGACCCTGCCCATTCAAGGTGGGTCTTAATTATCTTTACTGGTGTCTTCTATGAGAAGAAAAAGGCAGAGACATTTTGAAGAAAGGTCAGAGACACTTAGAGAGAAAACACCCAGAGGCATTTTGGAGACAGCCCTTGAGACCAGAACCAGGAGAGAAGCTGAGAGATGAAATTCCAAGTTTACCCTGGAGAAGCTAAGAGAGGACCTCCAGATGCTTAGAGAGAAACTCCCTGGGAGAAACAAGCAAGTATACATAGGAGCTGAGACAGAGAAGCTAAGACAGAAGCCCAGAGACATTTTGGAGAAAGCAACAGAAACCAGAAGCTAACGCTGTTAGAGGCCCAGCAGACTCTGGCCATGTGCCTTCCCATGCAACAGAGGAAACTGGATGTCATCGGCCTTTCTTCGGAGAAGGTATCTACCTCTGGATTCCTTAATTGGAACATGTTCATGGCCTTAGAACTGTAAATTTGTGAACTAACAAACTCCCATTGTAAAAGTCAATCCATTTCTGGTATTTTGCATTCTGGCAGCTTTAGCAAACTGGAGCATGTGGGCAGTTGGCAAAGGAAGAGATAATTGTGAGCTTAAGAAAGAACTTTGAGTAGCGTTTCAATATAATCTTGGTCTCAAAGAATGTATATGATTTGTTAGGCAGAAAGTAAAAGGAAATATACTATAGATTTTGGGGAAAAATACAGAAATATGCATCAGGGAAATGAAATACAACATGAGAAATGATGGAAACCTGGATTGTTCATGTTTGTGGTAGATAAATTTGATAGGCAGAATGGCACCTATTTAACAGCAACCAATTGCTTGCTTTCTACACATCAGGCATACTTATTATTTCACAGATATTTACTAGAGTGCCTAATATATGTCAGGAAGAGTCCTATACACCAGAGAAGTAATAGTACAAAAAGAGAGAGAGAAAAATTTCTAACCATGGAGACAGAAAACAAAACTTCAGTGGAAGCAAATCCAATAACCAGCGTATGCTAAATGCCAACAAGGAAATGAACAGGGATACGTGGTGAGCACTGAGGTTTTAAGCCTGAATATGACATGTCCCTGGACAAAAGTAAGAGTAGTTCATGACTGGTTTGTTTATATAGAGTTGCAAAACAAACAAAAATACCAACCAGTGCCATGGGGTCAATGCTGCGATAGAAGGCTACGTAAAGTGTGGTTTCCACTAGGAGGCAGAGTTTTAAGAATTTAGGTCCGAGATCAGAGGACCAGCTTTGGGATCTGGAAAGACACTTTGCACCTCGAAATCTCAGTGTCTTCACTTGAGCAGTGGGTATATTTAGAGAATCTTGTTCATAGAACTGTTGTGAGAATCAAATAAATTCAAACAAGGCAAAGTCCTTCCTTTGAAAGCACTGTAAGTTCTCAAAAGCTATGAACTCCTATCATTATTATAGATTATAGAGTTTTTCATTAATGTCTGGATTTTGTTTGTGGTGGGAAGGAGAGGAAATGTGGAAAAGTGAAAATGGATGGGCTAGAGCAATGGTTCTCAGCATTTTTAGTCTCAGGAGCTTGAATGTGGTTAAAAGGGGAAATTTTAGGTTGCGTATGTGTTACTAGAATAAAAATTAAAAACAAACAAACCTGGAACTGAACAACACAAACAGTGAACCCTAATGAAATTGATGGATTATAGTTAAGAGTGCAATTATAAAAATGTCCTTTCATGAATTGTAACAAACTTACCACACTAATGCAAGGTGTTAATAATAGGGTGGTGAATGGGAACTCTGTATTTTATGCAGGATTTTTCTGTAAAACCAAAATTTCTCTAATTAAAAAAATGGGGAAAAATAATTAATGAGGTCCCTAATGAACTTTATTTACATTATATTTGCTGTTATTAACTGCATTGGAAGTTAAAACTGATAAATATTTTACAAGTTTATTAATTCATTTAGAGGAACAATAATAAATTCATTACTTGTTAATATGAAATATGTATTTTCACCAGTCTCTTTAATGTGTGGCACATTACTTTTCCTATGCTGTATAAAAAAATTTCCAAAATCTTAATGGCTTAAAACAATAACCATTTATTATCTCAGTTTCTGTAGACAGGCATTGCTATATCAAAGTTGCAATCTGGCTTATCTGGAGGAGACTCCACTTTTGAGCTCACTCGCGTTGTTGGCAGAATTCATTCCTTGTGCTCTAGGACCGAGGTCCCTGTTTTCCTGTGGGCTATTGGCAAGGGACAACCCTCAACTCCTAGGGGTCATCTGTAGTACCCTGACCTGTTATACTCTCCCAACAGAGCAGCATATGTCTCAAAGTCAGCAAGGGAATTGCCCTCTTCAGTCTGCTAAGATGGAGTCATAAAATGAAATCGTCTTTGTCATATAACATAAAGCAATCAAGGAGATGTTATCCCATCACCATTGCCACAGGCAATTGGTTAGAAACAAGTTGCAGAAACCACACCCAATCAAATGGAGAGGATTATACAAGGGGTATAGACCATTGGGGTGTCACAATGGGGGATATCTGCTACATGCGACTTAGTAAAAGACAGATGAATTGTTATATCTGTGCTAGCATTCAACCTATTGTAACTGAATATTTTAACAGCCTTTCTGATAATTGTAGGCATTCTTCTTTAACTCTACAATAACACTTGAGAAATGGTAGTTTCTTAGAGGTTAGTTGCAAAATGGAATGGAACTATAGCAATGTACTTCTTATATGGGTATATTAAAATCCATTAATTTTTCTTGCCTGCATGATTTTGAACTAACAGGTCCTCTGCAAATTTTCCAGGAATCCCAGGGAACCCAGAGCAACACTTTAAGAACCATTGGGTAAGAGGTTGCTACACAAGTATGGGACTTTAGGAAAGCCTTCTCTTTGTTTTTATATATAGACAGAAAAACATGGGGATTACAAGCATGGACTCTGGGGTCAGCCTCCTTGAAGGTGAATCCCTGTGCAATCATTAACTGCTATGTGATTTGGGGCACATGATGTAAACACTGCTAACTTCATTTTCCTAATCTGTGAATTTGGAACAGTATTAGAACTTATTCCAGGGATTGTTGTGAGAATAAAAAAAGCCTGTATGAATAGTGCTTGGCAGGGTGCCTGACATGTAGCGAGTGCTCAATAACTACGAGGCAAGCACAACAGCATGTGGTGGTTGGCACTTTCAAGTATGGAGGTAGAAGAACTGACATGGCATCAAAGTGATCACGTGACTGATTCGGTAGGCAAGTCACAACTTTGAGCCAAGCACAGCCTCTTCCTTTCTGAGCTCAGAGTGAGGCTTTCCACTAACTCTTGACCCCCTCTGCTTGTTAGTTTTTATCACTTGCTTCTCCTCCTTTATGGAGGCCTTTGTTTAGTTACTACTCAAAAGTATTCTGTTTAGTTACTACTCAAAATAATTCTTTCTCCCTCTCATGCTCATCTCTTCTCCCTCTCATGTTCATCTCTGACCTTCTGGGCTAATTCATTTGGGTGAAAGATACTGCAAAGGTGGGTATCTGAGTATTTACAGTCTTGTTTACATCTGGAGGAGAAATGTGAGGCTTTTCCCACATGGTTTGTCCTGTTTCCAAATCATCCTTCAATTTGGTGTGTTCTTCAACTGAGCTGTCTTCCAAAGACTAATGAAACATGTGTTTTATCTGTTACATATCAATAAAACTTATGTTCTTCAGACTTTCCAAAGGGCACTCACAGGTAAAAGGCTCAGGGGACCTGATCTAAAGGAAAGGCAGATGAATTATAATTTGGTTAGAAATACCCTCACCTAAGACCATGATGCCACACTGGTCCTCATTATGACCTAGCCAAGACCTCTAATAGTGGTCTCACGATGGTCCCGTAACTGATGGGACATACTTCAGTATGTTGGCATCTGTGACAACTTTGTTCAAAGGAAACGATCACTTTTGGAGCCTAAGGGATAGTACCCCATTAGGTTTCATTTCTGACTTGTCCCTCTCCCATAATGAAGATACATTCTTGTGATGGTGAAAGCCTTAAAATGAACACACTTCTTTTGCATCAACTCCCAACTTGGCCTAGCCACCACTATGTCCTTCATTATGGTTTCCAACCCTAGCACTATTGAAATTTTGGGCCAAATCATTCTTTGTTGTTTGTGTGGGGGTGGGGTGGGGTGGGGTGGGAGGGGTGGTTGTAGGATGCTTAGCAGCATCTCCACCTTCTACTCACAAAGTACCAGTAGTAACACCCAAATGCCCGCAAATTGGGCATTTGGCAACCAAAAATGTCTCCAGATATTGCCACATGTCCCCTGGAGGGCAAAATATCCACAGTTGAGAACAATTGTCCTATGCCAATGGTACTATTTGTCCCAAAGTTCTTGAACCTGTGACACTAGGTTTGTATCATAGTTTTGGATTGGACTTATCAAGATTTATTATAAATACTCAACATATTTAATGCCTGTAACCCAGAAATTAAGAGCCAAAAAGTCATGCCATTCTGATATTACTTTTAAAATTCCCTAGACTTTCATCATTCTATACCAATCTTTATAGCACCTATTAACAAGTGACTGGCCTACCATAGCACAACTTCACCATAGCATACATTTCCTAAATCATCTCACTACATTCGTTTTTCCTGTAACAACTTCTTTCAGAGCAACTATGGCTTCCGGTCCTGTGATTTTCTTACAACTCTTAGGATCACTAAAGAACTCCAAGCAGGCTAGTACCTGGAGGATGTAGAGGTAACTCAGAAAGACCTCAAAGATATCTTTGGCATACAATGGAGCAGTAATTGGAAGATGCCCACCAGACTGCAGAGATGAGCAAACTTCTGGTTCTATTGTAGACTTATTATTTATCTATGCTTAAGTGTAGAGCACCTGTTCTTGGGATCTTGATTGTGATATTGATATCAAACCTATGGCTTCTAGGCCCCAGTATTCCCCTCCATTAGCATTATCACTATTTTCCCAGGCCTTCAGCCTCTGCCCTAAAGTCAGCTATAGTTATCAGAGGGCAGAAAAAAAGATTATACTACTGCCTTTTCAGATACAACGTGAAAGTGGTGGACTGGAAATTGCAAAAACATTTTCCACTTCAGAAATGTGCCAAAGGTCCTAGACCCACTTTCAAGGAGGGGAAATTGGAGGGATGGTGTAAGGTGGAGGTTAAGACACAGCTGGCTGATCTGTTCCCAGGATGAATACAGTATATAAAGAATTGCAGCAAACTCAGAACCTAGGTTCAGATCATTTTTCCTGGCTCACATTCTTTCTGATTGTTATGCATTTGTTTTATTCATCTGTTCTACTTTCTTTCCTAAAATATTATTATGAAATATTTTAAACATACAGGAGAGAACAGGGAATAATCTGACAGCTCCTGCAGAGATAAATCTCAAAAACATAACAGTGAGTGAATATAGTAAGTTGGAGAAAAATATATTTGATATGATAACATTTATATAAAGTTCAAAAACCTGCAAAACAATATGATGCAATATTTATCAACAATGAATGCTGACATTTTGACATACAAATCAATATTTTTAAAAAAGGAATTAAAATATTACAGATCCAGTTGAAACTTTCATCCTTCTTCCCTCTCCCTCTAGAAAACAGTCCTATCATGATTTTAGAGTTTATATTCCCATACAGGTTTTAATGATATTTTTACATATGTAGGTATTCATATAAATCATAGAAGATCATTCTCTGTGCTTGCAAACTTTATATAATTGGAATCTTACAGGACACATCATGCATATCAAAATTTTTCGATACATGAACCTAACATCATCATTTACTGAATAATATATCTTCTATAGTTTTATCAAATTTTATCTTTTGTCTTGTTGATGGACATCGAGATCTTCCCCCCAGTATTTTGAAGTTAGAAACACTGCTGCAATGAACTTTGTTATTCACTCCTTTTGGGCACCTCTAAGACCCTTAGACTTTAGCCTTGGTGTGGACTTGGGAAGTCAACGGTTCTAAAGGATAGTGCTTTTATTATTGTGCCTCAGGTTTTTGTATCAAAGCTCCATACTTTGGTACCATAACCCTGTTTTCATCATAGGAGCAAGGACACTGAGGTTGGGATTTTTTATATCCCCAGCCACACCTTTACTCCTGGTAAAGGAAGTCTGATACACCCTTCTTCTCACTTCACAAACAATATTAATTTTTCTGACTTCAAGCCCTACCTAAATGCTGACATCATCCAAATGGATGGCTCACACCAAGATCCTGAGCCCTACACAACTGCTTTCTCCATCCATTCATTTATTCATCATCACAGTGAAATAATTGTTAAATCTCTATCCATTTCCAGAAACATCAAAATTGACATGTCTAGAACCGGTTTAATTACCTGCCTCTGCCAAATTTCTTTTCCAGGTTTATTATTAATAAAACAGTCTTTGTCTTCAATACTAATTATATTCCATTGGATCTTTTTTTCCGACTAAAGCCAGAGTAATCTTTCTAACTTGAGAATCTGATGATGTTACTCCCTGTTTAAAACTCTACAATAGATGCCCACTGTTTTCATGATCCCAAAGTGAATGCAGCAGACATTCTTTGTCTCTTCAGCTACCACTGTCTCCAACTCCAATTTACAAAGGAAATCACATTACTAGCTACTGAACAGTTTGTTGGGGGTTCTTTCACTACTTATGCTTCCCTTCTTCACTTGACTAACTTCTCCACGTGCTTCAAGATTGACCTCCCCAAGAAACCTTCTCTCATCTCTGAGTTAGGGTCTAGTGGGCACTGCTCATTTTCTTGTAGCACATTCTATATCTGTGCTGGATTAGATGTATTATGTCCCCCCAAATGCCATGTTCTTCAAAGCAGTCTTGTGGGGGCAGACATATTAGTGTTGATTGGGTTGGAATCTTTGAATTAGGTTGTTTCCATGGGGATGTGACCCACCCAGCTATGGGTAATACCTTTGATTAGATTATCTCCATAGAGGTGTGGCCCTGCCCATTCAGCGTGGGTCTTGACTGGTTTACTGGAGCTCTATAAAAGCTCAGACAGAAGGAGATCAGTGCTACAGCTTAAAGAGATATTTTGAAGATGGCCGTAGAAAGCTGATGCTGACATCTTGGAGAAACACCATTTTGAAATGCAACCTGGGAGCAAACAGATGGTAGCCATGTGTCTTCCCAGCTAACAGAGGTTTTCTGGATGCCAATGTCCTTTCTCCAGTGAAGGTACCCTATTGTTGATGCCTTACCTTGGACACTTTATGGACTTAAGACTGTAACTCCGTAGCCAAATAAACCCCCTTTTATAAAAGTCAATCCATTTCTGGTATTTTGCAAAGTGGCAATCTTAGCAAACCAGAACAAAATACCCTTTTATCATATCTCATGCCACACAGTGTCCAAATGGGCAGTTTGCCCACTTGTCTTCCCCACTGACTCAGGGCTTTCGGAAGGCATGACCAGTATCTTGTTTCATTCTATCTCTGCATTCAACTCTGGTTGATATTTGGTGGACACTAATTAAATGATGTGACAAGCATGATAAAGGAGCTTGTTCAAGATAACAGCCTTGGACCTGGGCCCGGAAGTAAGGCCTACTTATTTCCAGCACACTCCTCTTTTCATCACCAATCAGAAAAAGCACCATTTTTCAAAATTAATATAAAAATATATCAGTGTATCTGATATTAGAGTTGCCAAGAAAACCTCTCTGGGTCTAAAATGTCATTTTTATGTCCTTACTGATTCTTAAAATTCCTTCAGCAGGAAGATACAGAGAGGAAATAATTAAAAGACAAATATGTTTAAGAGATAAAATAGTAATTTACAGTCACCCTATAGTATACACATTTATACTGAAATAAAAATAATAAGACGCTTTCCAAATTTCAGATGAAAGGACAGAATAGAGGGCCTTAAGCCACAAATAACTTAGAAGAATAGACAAAATAGGTTGAGATGCTGAAGGTCAGTTCCATTTACCTCCCCTTGGGCTGGTAACTATCTGAAACATACACAGAGGACTAAACAATGTCCACTTACTGATTTTTTTTTTCCCAAATGTTCTCTTTGTTCCCAATATTTTTTGACACCCATACCTAAAGGCACTTCATAACACACTCAATCTTTTCCTCTAAGAAGAATTATGACATTCAAATCTCATTGAAGATTTACGTCCTTAAATAATAGTTACAAAGATAGGGCTATAATAAATAATTAAACAATTTTCCTTAAGTAAGTAATTAAATTAAAACTCTAGATGGTGAATAACTTTAGGGAGGAAAAGATGATTGGATTTGGGATGGAACACAGAAGAGGCTGCTGTTTCTCCTTTTCCTTGTCTTTCTTTTTCTTCAGATGGAGGTTATGCATTTATATAGATGTTAACCTTATCAATTGTATTTTGTGTACTTTCTCTATGTGTGCTTTATTATTTCAAAATGATAAAAAGTCTATTGAAAGGTAAAAACAAAAACCAATGAAAGGTAGTTTTTCCAGGAAAAAAAAGACCAAAAAGAACAATTATAAGTCCAATATAAAGATTAGAAGACTGAGGTGTAGACTGGGAAATATTTTTTGAAAAGGTAATGATGGGATGGGGCTGAAATTCACTGAACTCTAGCTAAATATGTCAGTTGTTTTACATATTTTTTCAGCTTACATCACAATTCTGTTAATCAACTGTTATTGTTATATCCCCCTTTTACATGATGTAAACTAAAGAGGAAGGAAGATGAGCAACCTGTCTAAGGTGGAGAAAGAAAAGCAGTCTATCACGGCCAAGAGCCAGCCAGGTACTAACAGCTATATCTTGGGGTTCATCTGTAGAACATAAACAATTTCACAGAACATCTAATCCAACAAGTCACTGTGATCATTCATGGGGGTTTAAGGAAAATCAAAGCCACTCTGCAATCACATCTGAACACAGACAAAATATGAACATCATCCAAGACACAAAAGTGACCAAACCTTTCCCTATCCTGATTAATATGAATGACTGTTGCCTCTTAACCATTTCCAACTTCAACCTCAGCCTAGTCTTCCTTCCTTCTAAACAGTGTTTAAGATAAGTAATCATGGGACAAACCCCACTTCTTAACAGCATCCAAGACAAAGCAAAGCCTCACTTCCTTAAACTCTTCTTAAAATTACTAAATGCTGCCCCAAGCCCTGTAATAATTCTTTTCTAACACCCTCTTACTGAGAAATCTCATGATTTCCCCACGGTGTGCATTTTTCCTCATTGCATCAAGCACTTAACAACCCAACTTATTCAGCTACAGATGTGCACCTGGTGCCTTTGGCTAAAGGACATTGACAAGGTCATATGTATATGTTTGCTGTTGGAAATCATTTGTAATTAGAAGAGCAGTTCTTTGTCCCATTTAGAGGTGGAGAGGAGAGCATAACAGGATAAGTTTTAAGGTAGAAATGAAGTAATTTACAACCTTCCCACTCTGCCAAGTTTCTTGACTTCCTGAATCTTCACCATCCTCTGCAATTTGCTTCCTAGTGCTGAAGCAGATATATTCTGTTTAATACTCATGGAATACAACAATTTTAATATTTCAAGAGAATCCTGTGACTCCACTTATTTATCTTAGCAGTGAATTTAAAATTTATTCCCTAATGATACATTTTTTTGCTTTTGCTTAGGTATATTGGAAATTTACAGAAGTCAAATGTGCTCACGGAGAATGAACACTGTTTGTAGTTACAGAGAAAGTAGCTTCCTCTTTTTTCTCCTCATTTCTTAGCTCAGAAAATTTTGTAAATGTATGCTCTTGTTTATTGATGCATTCTGTGAGGTTAAATCCTCTCACCAATTTACTGACGCATTTGATCTTTGAGATAAGGAGGAGTAAGGAGGAAGAGAAAACGGAGGTAAACGCAAATCCAAAAATGATGAAGGAGAATCATGGTGTGCTGGTTTGAATATATTATGTCCTCCAGAAAAGCCATGTTCTTTAATGCAATCTTGTGGATGCAGATTTATTAGTCTTTCGATTAGGGTGGAAACTTTTGATTGAGTGTTTCCATGGAGATGTAACTCACCCAACCATGGGTGATACTTTTGATTAGATTGTTTCCATGGAGGTGTGGCTCTGCCCATTCAGGGTAGGTCTTGATGAGTTCACTGGAGTATTTAGAAGAAAATCTTAGAGCCAACACAGACCCAGATGGTTGCTGACACTTGGAGACTCTTGTAGATGCTGGGAGATGCCGACAGAAGGACCTTTGGAGATGCTAAGCCAAGAGATGAAGCCCAGAGTTTGCCCTGGAGAAACTAAGAGATGATCCCCAGATGCTTAGAGAGAAATGTCCTGGGAGAAAGAAGCAAGGGTGCATAGGAGCCGAGAGAGAAGAGTGAAGATGCCCAGAGACATTTTGTGGAAAGCCATTTTGAAACACAACCCGGGAGCAAAGGAACAGCAGACACCAGCCACATGCCTTCCCAGCTGACAGAGGTGTTCCAGATGCCATCAGCCATTCTTCAGTGAAAGTATCCTTTTATTGATGCCTTAGTTTGGACACTTTTATGGCCTTAGAACTGCAAATTTGTAACCTAATAAATCCCCTTTATAAAAGTCAATCCATTTCTGGCATTTTGCATAATAGCAGCATTAGCAAACTGGAACACATGGAGACTCAGAAGTGTGATGGCTTTGAATGCTCTGAATTTGATCTCTCCGAAGTTCACTATGGCCAGACAATTTGGAAGCTAAAGCCAAGAAAATTATTAAGAAACATTTGTGAAATGCATGAAAACATTTTAAATGATCTCTTTTAAAATGTGCAAATAAGTTAGTGTCTAGAAGAGAGATATTCTCTAGGTTGATACCTAGAAAATAAACGGGGGAAAGGGAAAGATGGGAATGGCTGACATTTTCTTATTAATAACCTAGTTGAGCATGATGCGGTGGTTTAAAACCATGTCTGTGAATTTTTTTGACACTCCTCCCATGAGGAAGTGGATTCCCCATTTCGTCCCCTTGCACTTGGCCATGCTTGTGTGACTGTCCCAAAGAGTGGCTCTCTTTTGACATGATGCTGTGTGACTTCTAATGTTAGGTTTGAAAAGGCATGCATCTCCCACTGATGTCTCTTGGAACATTCCATTTGGGAGCCTTAACCATTATGTAAGAAGCCTGTGTGTCCTGAAGAACCCCTGTGGACAGAGAGAGAGAGGAGACACCCCAGCTGTTCAAGACCCCAGCAGCTTTAGACTTCCCAGCGCAAGCTCCAGAACATGTGAGTGTCGGCCTGCTCCTCAGGCACCGTCTTCCTTTCCTAGGAATGCTATAACCAAGTACCACAAACCAGGTGGCCTAAAACAACAGAAATATATTGCCTCACAGTTTTAGAGGCTAGAAGTCCAAAACCAAGATGTCTTTAGGCCCATGTTCCCTCTGAAGAATGTAAGGAAGATTCTCTTCCATGCCTCTCTCCTGGCTTCTGGTGATGGCTGGGAATCCTTGGATTTCCTTGGCTTGTGGCAGCAAAGTGATAATCTCTACCTCCATCTCCACATGGCTTCTTTCTTGCCTCCATCTTTGCATGGTGTTCTCTTTGTGTCTGACTTTTCACATGGCATTCCTCCCTCCTGTGTCTTTCTGTGACTGTGTCCACATTTCCTGTTCTTGTAAGTATGCAACTCACATTGAATTAAGGGCTGTCTTACTCCGGGATGACTTCATTTTAACTTACTTAACTGCATTTCTGAATAAGGTCACATTTGCAGGTAATAGGGTTTAGGACCTCAATATATCTTCTTGGGGATACAATTGAACCCATACTAGGCACTATTTGATGTCAAACATGTGAAAAGCTCAGAGTAATAACTGCTTTCTGAGCTTAGTCAACTCCCACATTTTTGAGAAAAAGGATTGTTCTTTTTTAAAAACACTGTTATGGAGGGTTCTGTCTCATAGCTATAGCCAACGGCAACACCTGGCAAGCTGAGTACCATCCACAGGCCCATTCTCAAGTAAAATGGGGGCCAAAGATGCTTTTATAGCACATTTCCCCCATTTTCCCCTCTCTTTTCTTTGGAAAGTTCTCCTTTGAAATTCAGGACCAGATATCCATATACAAAATAAATTTCTAATATCTGTAAAATTTATAAAACAGGCATAGTAATATATATTCTACATATTTCACCTTGTTGAAGAGACTCAAATGAAGCAAGGCATTTGAACTTTTTGTTTAACAAAGAATTGCTATATAAACACGTTCTTCCGAGCAGTAATAACAGGAGCTAACATTTATTGCATATTGAATATATTCCATGGGCTTTTTTAAAAATGTAATTTTATTGAGATATATTCACACATCAGATAATCATCCAAAGTATACAATCAATGGCTCACATTATCATCATGTTGTTGTGCATTCATCACCACAATCAACTTTAGAACATTTTCATTACTCCAAAATAAAGAAAAAAATAAAAATAAAAATAAAAATAAAATAAAAATAATAATAAAAAATAAAAATAAAAAATATTCCATACCCTTATCCCCCTCCCCCATTATTTATATAGTTTTTGTCTTGATTTTATTACTCATCTGCCCATACACTGGATACAAGGAGTGTCAGTCACAAGGTTTTCACAATCACAGGGTTGCACGATAAAAGCTATATAGTTACACAATCATCAGCAAGAATCTGTGGACTTTTAAGTGGCTTACTCGTTGTAGTAGCTGGCTTCTAAATGGACCCCAATGATCTCCTCTTCCTGGTATTCATGCAATCCTCTCCCCTTAAGTGTGGGCTGAGCCTACTGTCTTGACTTCTATAGAAGAGCACACAGCAAAAGTGAAGAGATATCACACCTGCGACTCGGTTATAAAAGAGTGTGACTTCCATCTTGTTAGCAGACTCTCACTCATGCTGGCTTTGAGGAAGAAAGCTGCCATGCTGGAGAGGCTCCCATGGCAAGGAACTGAGGGCACCTTCCAGCTAAGAGCCAGTGAGGTGCTGAGGCCTCATTCCAGCAACCAGAGGAACTGAATCTTGCAACAACCATGTTAAGTGCTCTTGAGGCAGAGCCTGCTCCAGGTGGAGCTTGATAGTCACCTTGTGAGAGATCCTGACTCTCAGGAGCCAGTTAACCTGGGCCCAGAGTTCTAACCTATGGGAACTGTGAAATAACTAATAGGTATTGTTTTAAGCCCACTGAGTTTTTGGGTGATTTTTATGCAGTAATAAAAAAACTAATTCACACGCACTGAGGAAACTGAGATACAGAGATGGTTATGAACTTATGGCTTCAAAATGAGAAATCATCATATTTTTAATGTGGGAGAAATCTTCTCATTAATCTGAATTATTTCTGCTCTGCTGTTTGGGGATACTGAGGAAGAAGTTCAGTGATAATACAATTTACCAGGTGTTTCCAGGTAAAAATACTGCCCTATTCACCTCAGTTGTCTGAGTTAAGAGAATAAAGAATAATTCTGAATAAAAAATAAATGTTGAAAGGTGGGGATTTAAAATCAATGTAGAGTCAAAGGCAAATACAATTTATTGCACTTACTTTATGCCAGGCACCAGGATGGATGTTTCACACAATCAGTGTCTTTGTTACCTTACTTTCCCCAGGTTATTCATTTCATGGAATGTTTCTGTCTTTTGCACCATTCCTGGAAAAGTTTGCAGTGCAGGCGCTTTTTACCATGAAATTAAATTAAAACATTTAATCAATATTAAATTACATAAAACTTGGCCCAATTTTAATTTTGTGCATTTTAACAGTGAGAATTACCAGGCTACCACAGTCTGCAAACCCAGTTCACATGAACTGCAAGACATATAATCTAATCCTTCCCCTCAAACCTTGCAAACTACTTGCTCATGTTTCCAGATCTGAAGTTTCACTGCAAGCAATTACATTAAACTTTCACAGCCCTCCACTGGGTAACTCTTTCCTGCAGTTAGTAGCTACATTTTTTCACAAAGTACAGCCCTTGTTCAAAATATGCATCAAATAAAAGTCTGGACCAGTAAATCCTCTAGTATACATTTCAGCTAAACCTTGATCTCTGTGTCCCCTTCCAGAAACCCACATGGTATGTAGTCATCACTGCCCAATTTCCAGTCTCCAATTAGCTTTGTGTTGTGGAATACAGACTTATTCTTATTGCTGGGTCTCAGGGAATTTTGTTGCAGTTACTTATATGCTCCCCATAGTTAGTCCAGCATTCTTGCAGGGGTCATTTATGTTGAGCATTATTAGCCTCTGTGGATCAAAAATCTTAGTATGGTTGTTATTTATAAGAATAAACTAAAGTGCTTTCTTTCTGATTATGAAACTAACAAAGCCATGTGAATTTGAAAAGATGAGCATCTTCATTTGGATAGAATGAAAAACTGACAAATTGTCTACTGCTTACCAGCAACAGATTCTGAGAAAGTATCCTTAAAAAGATGAGAAAAAAACAGAAATGATTTCTCCAGGCTGAAAAAAAGAATGACTGAAAGGTAATTCAGGCAAGTATTAGAATTTGCTGCTCTTGACAAATACTGAGGACTGGGAGGGATCTTGTTTGTTATTCCCTTCCATGTGTGAAAGGGAGGCTCTTTGATGTGGTGGATGTGCCCTAGGTAAGGTAGTTTTGGATTTAATTTCTACATGAACCACATATAATCTGTGTGGCCTAACAACAAACTGAAGCTCTCTAACTCTCAGTCTCCTTTTCTGAAATATGGGGATGAGATCACCTCATGATTATTTTGCAGGTTAAATGCGACAATGGTGTAAAATATTTATCACATTGTTGTGCATAAAGTAATCAATAAATGACATAATTTTGTCTGATATCTCAGTGCATACATTCTCTGAAAAATTCTACCCTCTGTACTCTGAAGATTCCAGGGGAATAATTATGCACATAATTATAGTCAATTGACATGACCCTAGAAATAAATTGCTTCTGTAATGAGCCATTGGGAAATGAGAGCCATTTGTGATAGGACACAAATGAAGAAATCAAAAATGGAGTGATGAATTCAGTTTTACTCCCTTCCATCTACAACCCTATCCCTGCACACTCACAAAAACACAGTTGTCCCCACAGAGGCTCAAGAGTCAAACGTAAATTGCAATTCTCATTAGTATCACCTTAATGCGGCCCCTGTAATTCTGAGTACAGATGATCTTGAACATTGAATTCTGGATCCAGGCCAAGCAGTCAATTGAATGTGAGATATTTTCCAAGTTACAAGAATTCTGAATACTTACCTCTCTTCCAATTTTTCTTGGGAAGATACTTCAGAAGTTGCACTGGAAAGTGAAGGAGGCGGTCTAGAAAAACGGAGACATGGGATTCAGCACAGAGAGAAGAGTGATGAATATCCCAGGATGATGATGATGTGGACACCTGGCTGGAAAGCAATACTGTTGGTGAGAGAAGACACTGGAGAGGGGAGGAGGCTGTCGTAGAGAGTGAAGGAAATTAGGCTAATCTAGAGATTTGCTATAGTCTTTTAGCTGTTGAAAGATCTTAAGTTTTGAGGAAGCAAAGGGTTGACAGCAATCCTGTAATGTCTTCATTCCCCTGGGCCAGGCAGAATGAGTGACAGGGACCCCATTTACCTGTAAACCTGCCTGATGGCCTTGACCAGACATACTTGTGCAAGTGTTAATAGTACAACTAGTGGAAAGATAACTGGAATTCCCTCTCCTATAAAAGCTTTTCAGTAGGATATACCTGACTTGATGAGGGTGATTATTGTAAATATACCTGTACTTACAAATGTATGGGGGCATGGTTAAATAATTGATGGGGTATGAAAGGAAGGAGTCTTGAAATGGAAATAGCTACTTTTGTGAACACTGTTTGCAAACACCATTTCTGCCTATGTTGTTCAAAATTTATCTGTTACCGTGAAACCAAAACATCTTAATACAGGAGAAAGGAACATTTCTGGAAGCTTTTATATGATGGTTCAGGACTCCTACAGGAAAATTATTATTTGACAGTGCCTGACACTCATATTCTTTTTATCATTACTTAAGTTTGGCTTTGGATCAGTTTTATGATTTATGTGAGCCCAACTGTTCAATTCAGTCCTTCATATTAACACAGAATTAAATGCAAACAATAGAAATAAAAAGACAATTTAAAACTTCAGCCAAAGCAATGGATATATAGGAAAGATATTGCAGTCATAGTACATTAATTAATTGCACATAAATAATATATACTCAAAATAAAACAAACACTTTATTGATTTCAACTTTTAGAATCAACATATTAACAAAGAACAGAAAACACAATTACATATACAGTAGAGTATAAATGCTTTCAACCTTGGCAATAAAATTACAAACAAAGGGAGTTAGATGGTAGAAGAATAGAGCTGAAGGAAATGGTTGATGGTATGTTTTGCTTATCTTATAAAGTGGGCAGCCTGCACAGAACCCGATGGCTTAACCAAAGAAGAGCTAAAGGAATAATGGCTTGACAAAGTTAGAAAACTAACAAAGTAAGGACATATAAAACAGTGATTTTGCTAGTTGGGGGAAGGAAGGGCAGTCAGCAGTGGTTAGTGATGTCTAGAATTGATAAAAATTAGAAATATAAACATCTATTCACACATGGCGTTAATCAACAGAAGGAATAGCTTTGCTTTATAAGCCTGTGTATACTATGTGATGGCTTAGGTATGCACATGTCTTACCTTACATATATTACACACACATACACAGATACACAGATGCACACAAGCATATACACTTACACACATATGCAAGCATATACTATATATATGTACACAGTTGTGCACAGATATATGTAACTTTAGAAAGAGAAAGAAATGAGAGGGGGCTTGAAACTGTGTGTAAAATTAGGCTCTTAAAGTTTTATGCAGATTTGTTCAGAAGATAGCAAGCTGGACACCTACATGTAATAATATAAAGCAGAATATTTTCAGTTATCATAGTTGTGGAAATGCTTCCTAAATCCTCTTGATTGACCTGTTTTCAGACTCTAAATCCAGGACAAATTTATAATTATACTTGATTTGTCATGTTGGTCAGAAAACTGAGGGAGAATATGTGAGTTGTACATGGAAATAATGGTGAAATTAATATACTGACATTTGGGAGTATACTGATGTCTCTCATGAGTTTTATGGCATTAAAATGTACCTCAGTAAACGATTAACTTTAGAAGCACAGAGCGAGCCGTGTGCCTGATGTGGGCAACCGTGGATCAGTGGTCTACCTAGAGCAGGTTTTTCTCGTGAAGGTGGCACAGATGAAGGGAGCAAGCCCCATCGGTTTAAGTGCTTGTCAAGCCTGTGCTTGCATCATCGTTGCTAGCATTCCATTGGCCAAAGCAAGTCACATGGGCAAACCTAAAGTCAAGGTGTGATGAAGTACCCTTGGCCCATGCAAGTGGGAGGAACTGCAAGTCACATGGCAAAGGCTGTGGCTAGTAAAAGGATGAAGAAGGCAGATCAATGGGGCAACCTACCACACATCTCAAGGCTAACACAGTTAGTTACACGTAAGGGATGCACATGAGTATTTGCTGGTGAACTTTCTTATAATGGACTTTCCTTCTACAGGCTTAAGAAGTGTCTCTTGTCCATGCCCATCCCTCTTAAAATAATGTATGCTCAACAGACAAACTGGAAAGTGAAGGACCACTAAGCAGGATAAAATGGGAAGACATTTCATTTCTAATCCACTGATAAATAGGCAGTAAAAGCTTACATATGGGACTGTGAGTCAGCATTTGGCTCATGCTGTCTTGGCAGTAATAACTCAACTAATCTGTATTTATGTAAACAAAATAGCTAAAATTGTACCTAATTTGAAATGGCATGTTCTTGTTTCATTAAGATAGGAAGAGAGGCACCTGGGTAAAGCCTATTTCACTGTAATGAAAAGAACTACGCGTCTCTAAAAGCTTCTGGAATAAGGCTCTTGGGTTGTGTGTGCATTGTGAGATGGGCAGATGCTATGGAGAATATAGGGAGGCAGGAATGGTTGAACTGAGGATATATATAAAGTAGTTCAGTTTAGAAGATTGGGAAGACCCTCTTGTTTCCTGAGAGAAAAAATAATGGAAGCAAATACATGTGAGGCATATAGCAGTAAAGAAGGAAAACTTAGTGCTGAGAAAATTGATTTTCCTCATTAAGCAAAAAAATTGTCTAACATATGGAAAGAATCTGATTTGTGTTAAAATCAGTACTGGAAGAAAATGGCTACTGTTATGGAAGAGCATGAAATACTTCAAACACTTAATAAAGTCAGGGGGTAAAGTGTAACCAAGCAGCAAAAGAGCCCTGTTCATGTAAAATAGGAAGCATTTGGAATGAGACAAGTCTGCTAGCATTATAGTGTTTGCTCCAATAACCAAAATAACCAGACACCCAGTTTGCTAATTGCATTAAAATAAAGTTTAGAATTTACTTCTTTGCATTTGTAAATAAGGCTACAAATCTTCTAAAATAAAATTTTTAGCAGGTC
Source organism: Choloepus didactylus (assembly GCF_015220235.1). Classification (NCBI taxonomy): domain Eukaryota; kingdom Metazoa; phylum Chordata; class Mammalia; order Pilosa; family Megalonychidae; genus Choloepus; species Choloepus didactylus. Next base: position 10,810,112 of record NC_051323.1, on the reverse strand, counting down.
TGGGTCTGTTTGTAAACAACAAAAACAAAATAGTTGTATACATTGTGTGGAGGAATGATTAAGCCTAGGCTTTATCACGAAGGATCTAAATTGTGGCCTAAAATTGCAATTTAAATTGATTTGGTTTAAATCAAATCCACCCTATGACTGAAACTGTCCATAAAGAGTCTTGTATAATAGGTAGAAAAAACAAGTGTTAGCTGAGGTAACCAGGAAACAGAGTGCTATCAATCAACCCCCACACTGAGAAACAGAGCATGTTTTCCCAGTGACTGTGAAAATGGATGTATTAGTTGCAGCTACACAAAGATGACACTATGAATATTTGATATATCTAAATGATGCCTTCAATCTAACATCAGAAAATACTTGACCCAACATATTCTCGGCAATCACAGTGTGATTTGCAGGACTGAGGGCTTGCACATTGTCTACTGTACTTTCTTTTTGTTACTTTACTTTGACAAATTTCATAGTGAACTAGGTCTACTATGAACTTTCTGAATGCCTAGATGAATAGATAGGGACTTTGTCCTCAAAGGTAAGAAGAGACACATGCTTGATAATTACTGGTACAAGGATAGGAATAAACCCTGATTGTTATGAAAACCCAGAGGAACAACCCCTAACCCAACCTTAGGTAACTTTTCTAGTTTGCTAATGCTGCCAGAATGCAAAACACCAGAGATGGATCAGCTTCTATAAAAGGGAGTTTATTTGGTTACACAGTTACAGTCTTAAGGCCATAAAGTGTCCAAGGTAATGCATCAACAATCGGGTACCTTCACTGGAGGATGGCCAATGGTGTCCAGAAAACCTCTGTTAGCTGGGAAGGCACATGGCTGTCGTCTGCTCCAAAGTTCTGGTTTCAAAATGGCTTTCTCCCAGGATGTTCCTCTCTAGGCTGCAGTTCCTAAAAAATGTCACTCTTAATTGCACTTGCGGTATTTGTCCTCTCAGCTTCTCTGGAGCAAGAGTCTGCTTTCAATGGCCATCTTCAAACTGTCTCTCATCTGCAGCTCCTGTGCTTTCTTCAAAGTGTCCCTCTTGGCTGTAGCTCCTCTTCAAAATGTCACTCATAGCTGCACTCAGTTCCCTCTGCCACTCAGCTCATTTATATGGCTCCACTGATCAACCCCGATATGTGCACTGACCCACCCCGAATGGGTGGAGCAACACCTCCGTGGAAATTATCCTATCAGAGTCATCACCCACAGCTGGGTGGGGCACATTCCAAAGAAACACTCAAAGAATTACAATCTAATCAACACTGATAATGTCTGCCCACACAAGATTACATCAAAGATAATGGCATTTGGGGGGACACAATACATTCAAACTGGCACAGCAACCTTGGGAACTTTTCTAGAGCAGCTGACACGTGAATTAAGTCTTTAAGGGTCTGTAAGAGTTAAATAAGTGGGGAGCCAGGGAGGGGTGTTCCTGGCAGAAGACACAGATGAGAAAGAGCTCAATATCTGGAAGGAACTACTTATAATTAGGATAGCTAGAACGTGGTGTAAGAGGCTGGGCCTGGTAGGGGATGAGTTGTTTGTGGTTTTTTCCCTTTTTTTCTGTCAGGGTGGTTAATTTAATGGCAAGCTGGGTCTAAAAATATCTGGAATCTGATATCTGACTCTTAACATTGATTACCATCTCAAATCACACGTTAGTTTTCCACTTCTTCAGTGACACCAGATATTCATGCCTTCGTGGTCTGCACAGACGACTTATGAGATACTACCAGGGATGGAATCTAGTCAGGTGCCTCCTAGCTGGTTCCTGCCAGGCAGTGTTTCCTGACATAAATCCAGGCCATTCTGTACCTAAGTGAGAATGTTGAGGTGCTCTCCATTGGAGCTGCAGCTATACATGGATGTTCTAGTTTGCTAATGCTGCCAGAATGCAAACACCAGAAATGGATTGGCTTTTATAAAAGGGGGTTTATTTGGTTACACAGTTACAGTCTTAAGGCCATAAAGTGTCCAAGGTAACACATCAGCAATTGGGTACCTTCACTGGAGGATGGCCAATGGTGTCTGGAAAACCTCTGTTAGCTGGGAAGGCACGTGGCTGGTGTCTGCTCCAATGTTCTCGTTTCAAAATGGCTTTCTCCCAGGATGTTCCTCTCTAGGCTGCAGTTCCTCAAAAATGTCACTCTTAGTTGCTCTTGGGGCATTTGTCTTCTCTTAGCTTCTCTTGAGCAAGAGTCTGCTTTCAATGGCCATCTTCAAACTGTCTCTCATCTGCAGCTCCTGTGCTTTCTTCAAAGTGTCTCTCTTGGCTGTAGCTCCTCTTCAAAATGTCACTCACAGCTGCACTGAGTTCCCTCTGCCAGTCAGCTCATTCATACGGCTCCACTGATCAAGGCCCACCCTGAATGGGTGGGGCCATGCCTCCATGGAAATATCTAATCAGAGTCATCACCTACAGTTGGGTGGGGACATTCCATGGAAACACTCAAAGAATTCCAATATAATCAGCACTAAAATGCCTGCCCCACAAGATTGCATCACAGATAATGGCATTTGGGGGACATAATACATTCAAACCGGCACAATGGATAAATCCTCAAATATCTGTGTGTGGGAAATAAGTCCTTTCTGGCAGAGAAAACACCCTCTTTCATATGTGCTATTTACCAGGATCTCATTCCTCAGTCAGAACAGAAGTGTAGCTTCACAGGCTTGGGAGTTAGGCCTAATTTGGCAAAGCAACTTCCATTTAGTTGCTGTGGGACTTTGTGGAAATCACCTAAATCCTTGAACTCATTTCCTCATTCATAAAGAGTAGTAATAATATCTAAGTTATAGTTGTCAATATGAAATATAATGATAGATAAATCTCAGCCCATTTCTCCTCCATGTATATGTCTATTCCCAATATCCAGCCCCTGCCAATCCACTCCATTCTCTTGCAATTAACAAGAACATACCTGTGCTGGTTTGGATGTATTACGTCCCCCAAAATGCCATGTTCTTTGATGCAGTCTTGTAGGAGCAGATGTATTAGTGTTGATTAGGTTGGAATCCTTTGATTGTTTCCATGGAGATGTGACTCAATCAACTGTGGGCAAGACCTTTGATTGGATAACTTAATTTGGACATTTTGATGGCCTTCAGACTGTAAATTTGTAACCAAATAAACCCCTTTTATACAAGTCAATCCATTTCTGGTGTTTTGCATAATGACAGCATTAGCAAACTGGACCAATACCCTAAATGGACATGTTTTTAGGATTAACTGTGCTTCATATACATTTTCTCCCAAACTTATTCTCAGCAGAGTTTTGTGAGAGGTGAGGGTATCTGGTGCCAGATTTGAGATGGACCAAAGGAGGGGATGTTATATCGTACCTTGGATTACCATTTTCTAACTCCAGAAATAATGTCATAGTCTACTTGAATACTCTACTTGAATACTGTGTATTTAGCCATGCTCCATTGCTATCCTATCCTGGTGAACTGTGTGGGTAATTAGTGATTCATGAAGACTCTCTTCTAAATTAAGGCATGGGGTAGTAACACAGTGCCCTACTTCTTGACTACTGTTCCTTAAAAATTTTGCTCTTTTATCCTCTTAATTTTGCCCCATTATCCTCCCTTATTCTCACTTTAAGATGAGGAAATGATTGAGAAGCCCTCTTCTTCTTTAGGCACAGAGCCAAACTGGGCTTTGTCTTCCACTCAGGGTTTCCTTTCCCCTGGGTCTCTCCTCCAAAGAAATGTCAGATCCAACAATTCAATGTTTGACAAGGGAGTGAAAACATCCATGAAGAGGATCATTTAAATGGAAAGGGAAAAATGTGTTTGCCTGAGACTAATTTCATATGTAAACCCTTTTTAACTCTAAAAGTTTCACTCAATATGGTGTTCTCAATTTATATTATTGATGACTTCAATCTAGCATTGAACATTTCAGAACTCTTCCTAACTACGGACTGTATGTGTATATGATCAGCAAGTGGCAATTTCAGCTTTTGTCTGTGGGCCTTTAGGAGAAGAAAAAATACAAATTAGGGTTTCTAACATCAAGGGGCTTACTTTAGTTTCAGATTGATTGTGCTGGAGGCTTCTTTTGCATGTCCAACTGATATTCAGGGCACTTTCCCTCTTCTGTTTCAATGTCTCAGGAAAATGGTAAAATAAAAATAGTGTTTTAGATATTTTCTTTCACTCCTTCAATATCCTTCTGCCTAATTATAGTTACTTATCACCTCTATACTGCCAATAAGTGCTTATCTTGAGTTAAATGACCCAAATCCCTGATATCAGCTGGTACCTATTCTATACTTTGCTGCCAAATAGTGGGTTTTCATATAGCACCATAATCTAGTGTGGAGAGGATTTCTATGTTTCACTTATATTACTGTATTTTAATCACTTTTTTACTCATCAGTCTCCTTCAGTGACTATCAACTCCTGGAGAGAAGGACTGACTGGAATTCAACTTTGTATTTTTGGTCTTTTGTGAGAGATTGGATAATTGGTCTCAATTTGTCAATCCTATGTAGGATTTCTGTATGTGATTACATACAACCCTTTCACCGTGGTGGTTTTCCCTGACCCCTGATTTGGTTCTTGGCCACATGGCTGGTTATGAACAAAATGTTAAGTGTGCTTATACAGTTGACCTTGTCCTCTTCTCTCCGGTCTTTCACCATAAGAACCATCTTGCATTGTCCCTAATCCACGGTTTGGGACAGATCTGAAACCAACACAGAGCTTGGAGCCAAACCCAGCTGAGCCCAAACTAGATTAGCTCAACCTAAGATGATCTGCAGACATTTGTGATAGATAAATAAATCTGTGTTTTATCATTGCAAACCACTGAGATTTGGCGATGCTTTATTTTGTAGGATTATATTTGACTCAACATGCTTATTACCATGTTAAAACATAGTAGGTACTTACATTTTTGTTGAACAAGAACAAAATAACTATTGGTTGACTTAACAAACAAACAAGCAAACACACACACACACACCTTGGGTAGATGATATTTCTCTTAATTACCATGACCAAAGGTGGGATTTTTTTAGGAAAACCAACAAATGCATAGATCACAATATATGCCCTTCACCTAATAAATACTGACAGTCATTGTTAAATAAAGAAGATGGTATATTTCCTATTTCTGTGAAGCAAAACACCCAGTTGGAGTGATAGAACTAAAATGGTGAAACAAATAGAGGACAGTTAAAAGTGCATATGTTTAAACTTATCAGACATGCAGGAATTTCAGAGAAGAAAGAAATTGGTGTGGGTCATGGAAGGAGTCATAAAAGAGGGGCACCTCTAGCAGCTCTTGTGAACCCTTGTAGGATTTAGGTAGGAGGAAGGAGAAAGAATCATTCTATACAGAGGGAGAAAAACAGAGGAAAATGTGCAGGCAGTAAAGTGTCCTGTATTGGTGGAAGAGGGGTTAAAAGAGGAGAGTGGATCAAAAGCAAATTGACATACATTTGCATAATTTAGGTTGGAAAAGAGCAATGGGAGACACTGGAGATGACAGAGTGAGTCTGAAAATGGTCCTTAGAGGAACAGGAAAACATTGGCAATTCTTGGGCCACAGAGTGATGTAGTAAAAGAAAAATTGCTCTGGCAGGAATATTTGCAACTATTTGAAAAGGGAGAAACTGCAGGTAACAGAACTATGGTGATAGATTTTGTCCATCTGCAAAGTTTGGCCTGGTAATCTGGGATTTCATTTTATGCCACTGAAGAAAATATGTGTGTGCTCCAAAGTTATCATTTTCTCTATTATGTAAGTTTGAAGCAAATCTAGAAAGTCAAGCAGCAGGAGGTTGAATTATTAGGAAAGAACAATACTTTGGTACAACTTGAATTTCAGCCAGATTCTTTTCTCTGAACTATATTCATTATCTGAGTCACTGATTTTAAAGATCCCATTACCCAATGGATGTGCAAAGTAAAAAGTTCATTTAAGCTATTCTTCTAGGAAATTAAGAGAAAAGGTTTTTTTTTTTTTATTGCCATGTGGGTGGCGTGTGAGTTGCTACTTTCTCAAGTGTTTTACTGAGTTCTTAAAGATGATTGTCAACTGGGATTCTGGAAGTTATAGGGCACATCTAAAACTTAAACCTTTCAAAGTTATTGATGTCGGGTTACACAGAAGGGATGCAGTTGTTACCAATGAGTTAGGAATGATCAAATTGCTGAACTGAGCAAAAAGAACAAGAATTGATTCAATTATCTCATATTCAGTCTTACTTTGTTTTTGTGTGCAGGCTTATAAATGCTAAGTGAAAATGTTAGAGTTTGACATTGAGATAATTTCCAACCAATTACCAAAGTCTAACTCTGTGCATTCATTATGTTCCTGGTAAATTGCCTCTGCTAAATTTTTACTTTCAAACCCATTTTTATAATATCATGGAATTTTAGAGTTGGGTGGGACATTGGAGGAACCGCATCCCATCTTGTCATTTTCAGAAGTGGAAACAGTTGTCTTCTAGTGACTGCCCTGATAAGGGGGGCAGGAGAACTTATCTCAGGGTTTCTTATTAACAGAACCTCTGTATTTGTCACTTGAAGGCGTGAAGTCTCACAATCACCCATGACTTTGCCCTCTCTCTCATTCTCACCTGCTATTGATTCAGCAATGTAAACCTCTATAAACTCTCAGCTAAATAATTTCGATAACCTCACATCTTGTTTCTCTGCCTGATATTTTCTCCTCTTCTCATCCATCTTACATATAGCAGCACATTGTACTTCCTGAACATCAGCCCCGATGACACTATTACTGATTAAAATAAACATAAACTAAGTTGCATTACTTGCCAAATAAAATTTAAAGTCTTTAACTTCCATAACAGTATTCTTTGATATGACCCCAAGTCACTTTTCCAACCTCATATCTAATTTATATGGAGAATTGTTATACATGTATATTACGTATACTTCATATTTCCTAACTCCTGCAATATCTTACAGCAACAGAGTGAATATTTATAATGCCAACTCTGAACAACAAAAATAGCATCATTTATGTTTAATATATTCTGGGCTACAAGATATACATGTGTGTGTGTATGTATGTGTGCATGTATATACATATTAATATATTGAAAATTAAATTTTGTAGGATGCTTCAAAGCAAAAAAAAAGTCATCACTGTATTTACACATCCCAAATGTTGCTCATTTACTATTTTTCCCTTACATTCAACAGGCATCTGCTTTCTATACTAATTTTAATAGAGATTTGCAAAATTTTCTTAAATTTCAATTGATATCCCATTGCTTATACTGTATTTAAATGGTGTTTTTCCTTTGAAAAGCAAATTTCTTTCCATAAACTAGTTAACATTTATCAAATGATACCATAGCATGCTGTGCTTTAGTAGTGAGCTCTAGTTCAAATTTGGCAAGTAGTCCATTGTCATGGTTAAGAGCTTGGACTTTGCAAAAGATTGGGATAAAAGCATGTCTCCCCCTCTTAGTAATTTTATGAGTTTGAGCAACCTATGTAACACCTGGATGTCTCCCCCTTTGTTTCCATATAAAAATGAGGATAATGATCCTGTCTTTCTAACAGGGTTTTTGTGAAGTTTGAGACTATTCATATATGGGTCTCCAAAGATATTCTGACTCACAGCCATCGCTGAATAAATACTGCTATTAATTTTATTATTCATAACTATCTGCTCTAGAAATTTATATTGACAGTCAAATATCCCCTTGAACTGTTTTATTTTCAATTCCTATTTGAAACTCACAATACTCACCCAGAAACTTTATAAAAACCTCATATATTATGTTTTAGTTAAATAGACTGAGATTTACCTGAAAAAAATTATCATTTTAGTAATAGTAGGTCAAGCAGTAACTGTGCCAGGGATAAAACAATTAGTATGCAAAACATAAACATGGGAGTAAATGCCTCCTTTAGGAACAAGTTTTTTAATATTAGAGTCTGCTCAAGAATTTTGACCTCCTAATCATCGGATTGTTCTCCTGCCTACCAGGGTTTCAAGGAAAAATCAGAGGTTTGGGACAATTAGGCACCTGGATATGTCTTCATATCTGTCAGTTCTGTACTTGATATCAGAGATTAACCCTCTTTACTGTAAACACATTTTTTCAAAGCTGTTTTGGCTGAGAGGAAAAGGAAAATACCTTTACTTTTTCTATTCCTGTGGTTCTTAAACAGTAATAGGCATCAAAATCATTGGAAGGCATGTTAAAACAATGATAGCTTGCTCACTCCCAGAGATTCTTGTTGAGTACTTTTTTGGATGAGAACAGAGAATTTGCATTTCTAACAAATTCCCAGGTGATGCGGATGCTGTTATCTTTGAATCATATCTTGTGACCTAGTGCTGTATTCATTCAAGGCTGTCTTCTTATCTTCACACCACTGTCTCCTCTTAGAACTGTTCAGTATTCCTTTCCTGGTGACTTCACACTCGTGTTGCTCTCTCTGCTTGGGATGATCTTCCATTGCACACCCTCAACACCAGGTAGTGGGGTTTATTGAAATCTCCTTTGTTTCAGGCATTGATAAATAGGTGCAATTTAGCACACTACTTCTCCAAAGCAGAACTTGTCTTCTGATTCTTCATCCTCTCCACTTATTTGATTACATCTTCTCTGACTAGTCCAGGTTGTTTTGATTTCCCTCTCTTCTTAACTCAAATCTAGTACTTATTAGCTCATTGTCTTTTATTATTTCCTATGTATTATTTTTGTCTACATGACTTGATAATAAACCCCTCGAATAGGGAACCTGTTCTTATAAATCTTCTGTTTCAACACAGTCCAAGTAACTTGTTTATCAATCTGTGCTGACTTGTTGTTGAAATTCTTCCAATAATTACCATGATCTAGTCATTCCTTTTCTAGGTGTATACCCAAAGAAAGTGAAAACAGGGTCTCAAATAGATACTTGTATGCCAATTGTTCTGGTTTGCTATAGCTGCTGAAATGCAATATACCAGAAATGGATTGGCTTTTTCAGTGAGGATTTATTAAGTCATAAACTTACAGTTCTAAGGCTATGAAAATATGCAAATTAAGGCTTCAAGAGGTAGATACCTTTTCTGAGGAAAGGCTAATGGCATCCGAGGTTCCTCTGTCACACTGGAAGTCACATGGAGACATCTGCTTGTCCTTCTCCTGGGTTCTGGTTTTGAAAAACTTTCTCCAAAATGTCTCTGGACTTCTGTCTCTCTTAGATTAGCATCTCCAAATGCCTTTCTGTCTGCATCTCCAAACATCTGGGTCTGTGTCAGCTCTGAGCTCTCTTTCTCCCTGAGCTCTCTTAAGGACTCCAGTAAACTACTTAAGATCCACCCTGAATGCGCAGGGTCACATGTCCATATGAATAATCTAATCAAAAGGTCCCACCCACGATTGGGTGGGTCACATCTCCATGGAAACAACCTAATCAAAAGATCCCACCCACAATGCCAACTTTTATAGAAACATTATTAACAATATCAAAAAGGTCCAAAAAACCCAAGTGTCCATGGACAAATGACCGGATAAACAAAATGTAATACACACAATGGAATGTTATTCAGCCATACAAAGGAATGAAGTTCTGAGACATCCTGCCATATGATGAACACTGAAAACATTATGCTCAGTGAAATAAGCAAGGCACATAAGGACAAATGCTGTATGCTGTCACTTACATAGGATACCTGTGTAAGGTATTACCTAGAATTAGCAAATTCTCAGAGACAAAATGCACATTAGAGACTACCAGGGGATAGAGGGAAGTGGGGAGAAGGAATGTTTGCTATGTGGGTATAGATTGTAAATAAAAATTAATAGAATACAAATTTTATAAAATCCTTATATTTAGAAAATAATCTTTTGATACATTGATGGTATCAAATAATGCACACACAAAATAATATGGAGATATGAAGGGGTCACGGATAAGACTCCCCAATTCGGTAAATAAAAATATAGGACTACAAGTTAAGTTTGAAATTTAGATAAACAAGATTTTTTTAGTCTAGATCCCAAATATTTCTTGAGTCACACTTATACTCAAAAATTATTCTTTGTTTATCTGAAATTTAATTTTAATTGGGCATACTATATTTTATCTGACACCTCTATTATGATTCAATTCTCAGAACTTCATTAACAGGGTCATCTTTATATATCCTGCTCCCAGAAATAGCCCTTCTACAGTATTTTTACCATATCTTAGCATTGTGATTTTGGGCAACATGCCTAATATCTCTGAGTTTAGGTGAATGAATAATTAGGCATTCATTGGTTGACTCAACTGATGAATGGAGACAGTGACTATAATTGCCCTGATAGGTAAATCATAATTTCTTCAAGAATCCTTTATTTCAAGGTAAATACTTCTTAACGGAATAATACACACTTATTATCAATTAATAATCTTGTGAACTGGTCACCTAGGAATGATCCAAAATATTATATTTAAAATATGTGTTTGTGACATAGTATATTTCAGACCCATGTTAGATGGTGCTAGGGCATATTTCTGTCTTCTAGAAGCTTAACAAAATTGTAGACTTTTGAATGTGCAATATCTAGTCTAAGAAAAGGTCTTTAATAATTTTAGGACTCCAGAGCCCACTAGCTATAGACAGATCTTGAAGAGGAATAGTAAAAAGCTAGAACTTGGTAAATTCCTGGAACGAGACTTGCCTAGATCAAATGGGTCCCACTACTATGTGTATGATGCTCACCCCCTCACCACCACCACCCCAGCTGTGGGCGCTGAAATTGGCTCAGGAGTCAATTGCCTTGATCATATCCGAGCTAAGCTGCTCTCACTTGCAGAAGACAAGGAGTCTGACCATGAACTGTGATCTGAGAGTTTTGATTTCTCTAGGTCTTGTATTAAAATAAACAAATAATGCTAAGAACTTATTTACTAGTTAACAGTTATCTTGAAGCAAGACCTCATGAAACTGGAGGTTAGGAAACAGATGCTTGGAAAGCAACTATGGGTGCCCATAAAGACGGTACACAGGCACCAGTGACCAACTTTCACACCCATCACTACTTTTCCCAAGGGTGTCCCTGCCACAGAAATATGATCAATTGTTAGATTAAATCATAAGGAGATTCAAAAATAGACAAAAAGTTCATCAACTCTAGCCTGTTACAGTGGACCTGCTGCCCACAGGCTGACCTGTTTGCTTTTAATTCCTGAATCCTACGCCTGTGTCCACGGTGCTTCTGGTGTACTTGATCCCCTTTAACAGGGGTGACTGGTCCTGCTTTGTGCTTTTCTTACCTTGAAAAGAGACCTGTGAATGTTGAGGCATCCAAAAGACATCTTAGATTCAAACCTTGAAGATTTATGTACAATGAATGAGGTTCTTCTACTCTCTGTAATTATTTTCCAACCTAGAGAAAAATTTTGGCTAGTTTCTAGGGTTTCAAGTTTCTTCATATTGTTTTAAATCATGTGTTTAATCTCAGTTGGTGGGCTAAACATCATTTTCTCTTTTCTGTTCCTGATGTCATATGTGCGTCTCAGTTGGGCTGTTCCTTTCAATTCTCTTTCAAGTTACTATTAAAGACTCTTTCCAAATGTGTTCTTTCGTTTATTATTGAATTATTCTTTTCTTCCAAAGTGTGTTCTGCTTTCTGTTTCTCTTATCTAAGTTTTAAGTCTTCTTATATTGTAAAAGTATCTATTCAAACAACTAACTTGGTCTTTCCATGCTCTCATTTAAGAAATTTTCACATGCAATCACATAACTTGTGTAAGTACATTTCATGGCACACAACATGCTTGTTTACAGAAAAAAACTTGTCTGGAAGCAATTTAATTATCTGAACTTTTTCCACCCTTCCCCAAAATGAACATAGCTCCAAAATTGGTGTTTTGAAAGAAGAGAGAGGAAAAAAAAAAAAAAAAACAGCACAACTCTTCTCTTGGCTAGAGATTGTATTCATGGTAATTAAAGGAATGGATAATAAAAGGTAACGTCAGTGTCCTTTCAGTAGAAATCATAGAGAACTTCCAGCCAAGTCCTGTGTTTAAGTGGCGCTTCACTTACCCAACTGTAGGTCATTTGATTACGACTCTTAGACTTAACTATTTATTGTCTCATTTTACCAGAACTGCTAACACAAATACTACAAACTAGTTTTGGCTGAACAGTAAGAATTTCTTAACTCATGGTTTTGAGGGTAGAAGAAGTCCAAAATTAAGTTAAAGGCAAGCCTCGCTTTCTGTGTGTAATCTCTGGAATTTTGGGGCTGGTTTGCTGCACTCCTTGGGGTCACCTGCTGGTGTCCTCTCCTTTCTCTCTTCTGTGACTTCTAGATCCTCTTTGTAAGATCTCCATTAATCTGAATTAAGACCCACCCTAATTCTGTTGGGCGACATTGTAACTAAAAATAACATCTTCAAGAGGTCCTGTTTATGGTTCACACCCACAAGAATGTCGATAAGATTAAAAGCGTATTTTTTTTCTGGAGTACATAACTCAGTCTACCACACTCCACCCTCTAGATGCCAAAAAAGACATGTTCTTTCCCATGCAAAATGCATTCACCCATCACAACCTCCCACAAGCCTTAAGCCATTTCAGTAACAATGCTAAGTAGTCTAAGTAACAATTCTAAGTCTCACTGAAATCAGTTATGGCTGTGGTCAAAGCTGAAGCAAAATTCCTCTCCATTGGTAGACTCGTGAACCTAGAAAACAAATTATCTGCATCCAAAATAAAATAGGGAGACATGCAAAGGATAAATATGGCCATTCCAGAAGGGAAACATTAGAAGGAATTGGAAAGAAAAGAGGGGTCACAGATCTCAAGCAAGTCTAAAACTGAGCAGGGAAAACTCCATTTTTCTTCAAGGTCTGAGATTCCTTTATGGATTCATGCCTTGTCCTGTGGGCTTGGTGGGGAGGCAGCTCTTCCCTTCCAAGGCAGGGCCACCAGCCGTGCTCTCCCCGTTGATGAAACCTGGGCCCCACCATCTCTGAGTACTGGAGAGGTGGACTAAATCTGCTTTTAAACTGGGCTGGGTGGGGGGAGAGGGGTAGGCCCACACACTCCAAGCATTGCAATGACAGCCAAACTCTCCCTGAACACCTTAGCATAGACCTTGCCCTCTCTGAGCACTGGGGTGGTGGCTGAACTCTTCCAGAACATCAGGGCAAAAGCCCTGACTCCTCCAAGTTCAGAGGCAGATCTGCCCTTTCTATATGTGTGGGTGGGCCCCCTTTCTTGGGCCAAGGAGATCTTTTAGGTCCAGGCATCTCCCTGCATGGTTTTCTTTGAAGTCATTATTCCTTCAATTTGTCCCTGCTTTGTCCCTCAGATCCTTCCTAGACAAATACATTTCCAATGCTGACTTCCTCTGAGAGGGCTGACTGAATCCACCCATATTCAGCCACGCCTTCTTTTGAAAAGGGTTGTTTAACCCCGTTCTCTGTGAATTCACCTCTCAGGAGCTCATGGAGGGCCACACTAGAGCTACTTCTGGATCTAGTCTCAGAATATACTATCTGGTTAGGCTCAGACTTTTCCCACATTATCAGTTGCTGGTTGCTATCTCTTTCCTGTCCATTTCTTTCATCTCTCATTATACTACAAGCATCAAGAGGGAAACAGGCTACACCTTCCACAGTTAGCTTGGAAATCTCAGCTAAATATCCAAGTTCGTCATGTACAATTTCTGCCTTCCATTCAGTGTCAAAGCACACTTTCACCAAGTTCTCTGCTACATTATATCAAGGATCATTTCCTCCTGTGCCCAAAAACACATCATCATTTTCTTCTAAAACCTCACCAGAAGTACCATTGACATCCACATTTCTACCAACAGTCTCTTTAAAGCACTCTAGGCTTTTTCTACCAAGTGCCTCAAAATTCTTCCAGCCTCTACCCTTTATCCAATTCCAATAATACCAAAGCCAGTTACACATTTTTAGATATTTGTAAGAGCGGCTTATTCTGCCCCACTCCTGGTACCCAAAACTGCCTTAACTTACCAGAACTGCTATCACAAATACCACAAATTGGTTTTGGCTTAGCAATAGTAATTTATTGGCTCTCAGTTTTGAGGGTTGAAGAAGTCTAAAATCAAGTTATTGTCAGGGCTTGCTTTCTCCTGGGAGTCTGTGACATCCTGGTGCTGGCTTTGCTGCAAACCTTGGGGCTTCTTGTCTTGCCTCCCCTATATATGGCAGTGTCCTCTCCTTCCTCGCTTCTGTGCCTTCCATGTCCCCTTTAAAAAGCCTTTTGCAATCCGTTTCACTGAAGGCCTTATAAAGAGAAAGCCACAGAGAGGAGCTAGAATCCGGAAGTCGGTGGAAACTGGATGAGCAGTGAGAAAGGAGAGAACGTAGCCAAGTGAGAGAAAGGCCAAGGAGCTCCGAGGATTGCAGTCACACAAGAACATTCCTGAGCCTTTTTGTAGCCTCCAAAACAGAGAGACAAGAAGCTCCCATTGAAACCGACCCATTGTGTAGGATTTGTGTAACCACTCAGGAAAACTAAGCCACTTATGAAACTGAAGATTTCACCAGTCCTCTTTATGATCCATTCTAATGGCAACACTCTAGGAAAATTATTAAATACTAAAATCCAGAAATGGGTCATTTCAATAATTTACATCAGTCTTCATGTACTGAAGACTTGTACAACATATTTGTCAAGTCTTTCCATAGAATTGTCTCTCCAAAACCTTCTTCCCTGTTTAGTTCCTGACAAGAATTATGCTGTAATTTTTATTTTTATTCCTCTAAGTCCAATGTATCTTTTTCCTTTGGCTGCTTTTAGGATTTTACCTTTATCACTGGTTTCTCTTTATCACTGATTTTCAGCAATTTGATTATGGAGTATACATGTTTGTGTGTCCGTATCGGTGTATGTGAGTGCTCTTTATTTATGCTTATCCTTCTTAGGTTTACCAAGCTTTACAGATCTGTGGATTTAATGTTTCATTAATCTTGTCCCAAATGACCCTTTGGGGTTCTGCTCATTTTTCTTGTTCTTTTTCTATTGTGTTCTGACTTATGGATATTTGTAGTGTTATACCTTTAAGTTCACTGTTTCTTCTGAATTGTCTAATATTTTGTTAATCTCATCCCAATGTGTTTTTCATTTCAGATATTATATTTTTCATTTCTAGAAATTTCACTGGTCTTTTATTTTTATTTACTCAATTATTTTCTACATTGTGTTTATGCTTCCCTTTACTTCCTTGAGAATAGTTTAACTATTTATAATAGCTACATCTTCACTGCTAATTATATTATCTCTGTATCCATTAATTATTTTTTCATGGCTGTATGTCATATTTACTTACTTTTTTGTTTTTGCTTTTGCAAACCTTATCATTTTTTATCTTATTTTTGCTGAGTCATGGTTTTGGTTATATTCCTGCAAACTACTTTCATGTTGATCTGGAACACAGTTAAGTTACCTGGTGCCAGTTCTGATCCTTTCAATCCTTGCATTATAGCCTTTATTCTGAAGCTAATTCAGTCCTATTACTAAGATATAGTCCTTCTGAGGTCTCCTCAGTGATCTTTACTTACCTCCAGGATTTGTTAGGCTAACTATTCTATGGTTGTTTCTTCTGCATCTTTGGAGAGTTTCATACAACGCATGCATGTGTAAGTACTCAGTGAAAAACTAGAGGGGTCCCTTCTCCGGTTCTTCTAAGCTCGCTTGCTCTCTGTGCTACAAGGGCCTCCTGATCATCTGCTGTACACATTATAGCCATCTAGTCCACCACAAACATTGCTATCAATCAGCTCAACAAACGTATTGGTTAAAATAAACAATTACAAGTGGAACATGCCAATTTCCCCTCTTTTTATTGAACAAGCTCTTTAAAAACTTTAGAGAATATGTAAATGATAAGTATAGATAAATTGGAAAAATTTCCCAATCAGTTGTAGATTCAACATGAAGATAAAAGTACAAAACATAGCAGAAAGAGTAACCTATACAGCTTTGTTATGTGACTATGGATTTCTGAACCTATATAAAATTTTAACAAATTAAATAAAGAATTATATGGAAGAACTATATAAAAGTATCAAGCAGAATTGTTTAAAAATGAATGATTCAATATTGAGAATTACATGATAAAACTTTATCATTTTAATAGGTCAAATAGATTGAAAATCCTTTCATAAAATTAAATATCCATTGCTAACAGAAACACATTAAATTAGGATTAGAATAAAAATTCAACGTGACAATGGATATCTTTTCCAAAAAGAACTTGTGGAAAAGACTTTGTTGAAAGTGGGTTTTTAAAATGATGAATTTGGCCTTGGAAGTCCATGACTATAAAATTAGGTCTTATTTTTCCTTAACATCTGAATCAAAAGGCTACAACATCTTCCTTACCAAGTTTCCCTCCTTATCATGTATCGAAAGCTCCTGGGGATAACTATAATAACCCTGAATGTCTTTTCCTGGTCATTTATCAAGCATACTCTTCTGAACCCACTATCAAAGTTGCTGATGTTAGGGGAGAAATCCATTCTTAAATAAACTGTATAATGAAAATTTCTGGTTTTTATTGTCATAGGTACCACAAATTTTCACCTATCAGTGGAGTTTGGATCATGTAGAAAATTGTGCCATATCCTGGTGTTTTCATTGCAGCTGTCTTATTTTTACCTAAACATTTTTAAAAATGTATATATAATTCACATACAATCAAATTAATCCTTCTAATGCTTACAATTCTGTAGTTTTTAGTATCTTGACAATGCTGTGCATTGATCACCCCTATCTAATTCCAGGATATTTTCATTAGATTCCCCAAAACCTTCATACCCATCAGCAGTCAGTTTCAATTACTCCCCTCCATCTGGACCCTGGAAAATACTAATCTACTTTTCTTCCTATGGATTTGCCTATTCTGAACAGTTTATATAAATGGACTCTTTTAGGATGTGGCATGTTTCATCTGATCTCTTTCTCTTAGCATAATTTTTTCAAGGTTCATCCATGGTGTGGATGTATGAGGACTTCATTCATTTTTATGACTGAAAAATATTGCATTGTGTGCCAGTTTGGATGTGTTGTGTCCCTCCAAACACCATTATCTTTGAAGTAATTTTGTGGGGGCAGACTTATTAGTGTTGATTAGGTTGGGATCTTTGATCCAGTGTTTCCATGGAAATATGACTCAGTCAACTGGGTGGGACCTTTGATTGGATAAATTCCATGGAGGTGTCGCCCCACCCATTCAGAGTGGGTCTTAATTGGATTACTGGAGTACTTTAAAGAGAGCCACACAGCCCAGATGTCAGAGCAACTGGGAGAAACATTTTAAAGATGGCTGTTGGAAGCTGACACTAACATTTTGAAGGGGAGCTGCAGCTCTGAGAGGACAAAATGCCCCAAGAGTAACACTTTGGAGAATGCCATTTTGAAACACAACCTGGGAGTAAGCAGACACCAGCCACATGACTTCCCAGCTAACAGAAGTTTTCCAGATGCCAATGGCCTTTCTCCAGTGAAGGTGCCCTTTGTTGATGTCTTACCTTGGACATTTTATGGCCTTAAGACTGTAATGTTTAATCAAATAAACCCCCTTTGTAAAAGTCAATCCATTTCTGGTATTTTGCATAATGGGTAGCATTAGCAAACCAGAACACATTGGATGGTTGTGGAACATTTTGTTTTTCCATTAATCACCTGGTGGATATATAGGTTGTTTCCGATTTTAATTTTTCCATTGTAACTGTAAATAATGTTGCTTTGACCATTCATGTTCAAGTTTTTATGTAAATATATTTTCAGTTCTCTTGGATTGGTACTTAGTAGTGGAGTTGCTGGATAATATGGTAATTCTATGCTTATCTATTTGATGAATTCCTCAACTCTTTTTCAAAGCAGCCACAGCATTTCCATTCATACTAGAAATGTATGAGGGCTCCAATATTTTCCCATCCTCACTAACACTTACTATTGACTACCTTTTCATTATAGTCATCCTAATGGTGGTGTTGTGGTATTTCATTTTGACTTTGATTTGCATTGCCCTAATGAATAATGTTTTTCTGAGATTTTTCATGTGCTTATTATTAATTTGTATATCTTCTCTGAAGAATTGTGTATTCAAATTCTTTGCCCACTTTTAAATTGTGTTGTCTTTTCACTGTTCAGTTGTAGGAGTTCTTTATATATTCTGGATACTTGATTCTTATCAATTATTTTCAGCATTTGAAAATATGTTCTCCCATTTTATAGGCTGTCCTTTCACTTCCTTTAAAATGTTCTTTGAAAAAAAATATTTTCAGGAAGCCCAATTTTTCTATTTTTCTTTGGTTGCTTCTGCTTCAGATGTCGTATCGAAGAAATGTATGTCTAATTAATGGTCACAGATACTTTCTCCTCCCTTTTCTACTAAAAGTTGTATAGCTTCAAATCTTTCATTTAGATCTTAAGTCCCTTTTGATGTGTTTAGACATGTGGTGAGTTAGGGGTCCAATTTAATTCTTTTGCATGTGAATATCCAATTGTCCCAGCATCATTTATTGAAGAAATAATTCTTTTTCCATAGCATTGTCTTGGTAACCTTGTCAAAAATCTATTGACAACATAAAGATTTATTTCTGGACTCTCAATTCTATTCCACTGATCTATGAATTTATCCTTATTCCAGTATGACAAAGTCTTGAGTACATAAATTTGTAGTAAATTTTTGAATTGGGAAGTATGGATCCTCCAACTTAGTTCTTCTTTTCCAAGATTGCATAGCTATTCTGGTGCCCTTGGATTTTCATATCAATTTTAGTATTGTTTTATAAATTTCTGCCAAAAAAAATCTTTGTTTTCAAATTGGTTGTGTTGAATTTATCAACTTGGAGATTATTGCCATCTTAACAATGATAAAACTTTTCAACCCATGAACATGGATAATCTTCATTTATTTTGGTCACATTTAATTTCTTTCAACAATGTGTTGTAGTTTTTAGCATAAAGGGCTTGCCCCTTTTTTATTAAATGTATTTGCATGTATGTTTTAAAAAGTTTTTGATACTATTGTAAATGGACTTGTTTTCTTTATTGTTTGTTTTCAGATTCCTCATTGCTAATACGTAAGGATACAACTAGTACTGGTATATAAATCTGGTATCCTGTAATCTTTTTACAATCACTTATTAGCTCTAATACTTTTTTATGAATTCTTTAGTATGTTCTATCTACAAGATCATATCATCTGTAAATAGAGATACCTTTACTTCTTCATTTATAATCAGAGTGCCCTTTATTTTTGTTGCCTAATTGCCCTGGTTGTGACCTTTAGTATTATGTGCAATAGAGTTGGTGAAAGCAGACTTCCTTGTGTTTTTCCTAATTTTGCAAGGAAAGCTTTCAATCTTCCATCATTTGATATGTTAATATTTTAATATAGAGATTTTCATAGTCACACTTAATTAAGTTGAAAAATTTTCCTTCTGCTCCTATTTTTGTGTGTTTATGATAAAAGTGTTTTTATTTTGACAAGTGATATTTCTGTATCTCTTTAGATGACCATGTGGTTTTTGTTACTTATTTTATTAATATGGTGCATTGCATTTATCAGTTTTTATGTTTACTCAACCTTGAATCTCTGTAAAATCCCATTCTGTCATATTGTATAATCCTTTTTATATATTGCTAAACTAAGTCTGCTATTATTTTGTTGATTATTTTTGCAACAGTATTCATAAGGGATAATGGTTGATAATCTTATTTTGTGACAGTGACAGTTTTCTCTAGTTTGCTCTCAGAGTAACAACGGCCTCATAAAATGAATTGAGAAGTATTTCCATCTTTTTTTTAATCTTTAGAAGAGTTCATGAAATATGTACTAATTTTACTTTAAATGTTTGACAGAATTCACTAGTGATACCATCTTGTCTGCAGGTTTTAGTGGGGAAAGTTGTTATAAGTCTAATCAGATTTTCTGTATTTTTCTTGAGACAGTTTCAGTAGATTGTGACTTTCAAGGAATATTCCCACTTTACCTAGGTTATCTTATTTGTTAGTGCATAATTGCTCTAATATTCCCCTATAATACTTTTTCTTTCTGTAAGGTGTATAGTAATGTCCCCATTTCCATTATGATTTTGGCATTTGAGTCTTATCTATCATTTCATTGGTCAATCTATCTAGAGGTTTGCCAATTTTGTGGATCTTGTTTCAAAAATCCAATTTTTTGTTTTGTTGATTATTGTTTTCCTATATTCTTTTTCACTCATTCTCACTGCAATAATCATTATTCTCTTCCTTCTCTTTACCCTGGGATTTGTTTGTGCTTCTCTTTCTAGTTTCTTTAGGTGGAAGGTTAGATTCTCAGTTGAGAATCTTTTTGTTTTTAATGTAAACATTCTCCTAAGCACTGATTTTGTTTTGTACAAGTTTTAGAATTTCTTGTTTTTGTTTTCATTAATCTAAATGTATTTTCTAACTTCATTTATAATTTCTTTTTCTACTCATTAATTATTTAGTACTGTGTTATTTAATTTCTATATTGTTCTAGTTTTCTAATGCTGCCAGAATGCAAAACACCAGAAATGGATTGGCTTTTATAAAAGGGGGTTTATTTGGTTACACAATTACAGTCTTAAGACCATAAAGTGTCCAAGGTAATGCATCGACAATTGGGTACCTTTACTGGAGGATGGTCAATGGCATTCAGAAAACCTCTGTTAGCTGGGAAGGCACATGGCTACCGTCTGCTTGCTCCCAGGTTGTGTTCCAAAATGGCGTTCTCCAGAATGTCTGCATCAACTTCCAATGGCCACCTTCAAGATGTCTGTCTCAACTACAGCTAGCTGTGAGAGCTCCTTCTGTCTGAGCTCTTATAGAGCTCCAGTGAACCAATCAAGACCCACACTGAATGGGTGGGGCCATGCCTCCATGGAAATTATCCAATCAGAGTTATCACCCACAGTTGGGTGGGGTGCATCTCCATGGAAACACTCAGAGAATTACAATCGAATCAATACTAATATATCTTCCCCCACAAGACTTCATCAAATAATATGGCTTTTTCTGGGGTATATAATACATTCAAACCAGCACACACATATTTGTGCATTTCACAAATTTCCTTCTGCCATTAATTTCTAGTATAATTCATTGTGGGCAGAGAATATATATGTATGATTTCAATCTTTTACAATATATTGAGACTTTTATATGGTTTAATACATGATTTACTTTTGAGCGTGTTTCTTCTGAACCTGAGAAGAAAATTAATTCTACGAATGTTGATTAGAATGTTTTATAGATGTTTGTTAGGTCAAGTTCATTTATAATTTTGTTCAAATCCTCTACTTCCTTGTGAAACTTCTGTATAGTCATTTTACCCATTATTGGAAATGAGTATTAAATTCCCCAACAATTCTCAGTGAAATATCATTTCTCCTTTCAGTACTGTACACTTTTTTTTTCTTCATGTGTTTTGAAACTCTGTTGTCGGTGGTATATATGTTTATGCTTATTACATTTTCTTGTTGGATTGACCCATTTATCATATCCTTTTTTATTGCTAGTAAAAGTTTTTGCATGAAAGTTTATTTTTTTAATATCAGTGTAGTTGCCTCAGCTCTTTTATGGTTATTATTTACATGTAATATAATTTTGTATCCTTTTATTTTCAATCAATTTGCATCTTTAAATAAAAAATATGTCTCATGTAGACAGCATATGGCTGTATAATTTCTTTTAAACCCATTCTACCAATTTCTGCCTTTTAATTGGAAAGTTTATTCCATTATCAATTAGTCTAATTCTTAAGTCAGTATATACATCTGCCATTTCATTATTTGTTTTCTATATGTGTTATGTCTTTTTTGTTATTGGATATTAGATACTTTTCTAATATACTGTTTCAATTCCCTTGTCTTTCTTTCACCATAGTTTTTGTTATTTTCTTACTAAATATGATTACAATTAGCATCTTAACTGATAATCTAGGACAGTTCAATAGCAAGTTAATTTAAGTATATGCAAACTTTGCTACTACCTGGGAGATGGGGAGAGACAGTAATATAACAACATAATTTTGAGTTCTTATATTCAGCCATGCCTAAAGTTCACTTTTGCATGGGGGGTGGTGGCAAACTTTGTTACTATATAGATCCATGCCTTCTACTCTCTTTTGTTCACTTTGTCATACTAATTACACCTTGATACATTTTTTGTCTATCAACTTAGATTTATATTTATTGTATTATGCAATTTTCTTTTAAATACGGTAGGACAAATACAATAAATAATTTTATATAATTTTTTATATTTAATAATGTAGCTTTACTAGTGCTCTTTATTTCTTCATGCAGGTTCAAGTTACTGTCTAGTGTCCTTTTATTTCACTCAAAAGGATTTTCTTTAATATTTCTTGCATGACATATCTCAGAGGGATAAAATCTCTGCTTTTCTTCATCTGAGAATGTTAGTTTCTCTTTCATTATTGAAGGATCATTTTGTTGAATATAGAATTCTTGGTTCACAACACCTTTTTTCTTTCAATAGTTTGATATGTCCTCCCACTGACTCTGTTCTCCATACTTTCAGATCAAGTATCAGCTGTGAATCTCATCAAAACTCACTTGTATGTAATAAAACGCTTATCTCCACTTTCTTTCATGCTTTTCTCTTTGTCTCTGTCTTTTGATAGATTGACTATATGATTTGTCTACATAAAGATATCTGAATTTACCTTTGGAGCTCATTGAACTTCTTGGATGTGTAGATTAAGGTTTCTCATCAAATTTGGGATGTCTCCAGCCATTTTTTCTTCAAATATACTCTCTGTGCATTTCTTTCTCTCTTCTCCTTCTGGGATTTCCATTATGTGTATATTTGTATTTTGATGATGTCATACAGGTCTCTGAAGTTCTGTTCACTTTATTCATTTTTTTTTTCTTTCTTTTCCTCAGACTGGGCAGTCTCAATTGAACTATCTTCAGCTTTGCTGATTCTATCTTCTGTCAGGCACTCAAATGAATTTTTCATTTTTATTATTGTAATTTTGGACTCCAAAATTTCTATTTGATTTGTTTGAATAATTTTATCTCATTACTGATATTCCTTATATGATGAGCTATTATTCTTATACTTTCCTTTACTACTGTAGATACAATTTACTTTCCTTTAGTTTTCCTAATGTAGTAAAATTGTTATTCAATATCTTTGTCTATTATTTACAACATCTATGTTTCATTAGGGAGGATTTCCCTTGATTACTTTATTTCCTTGAATGGTCCATACGTTCTTGGTTCTCTGCATGATGTCAAAATATTTGTTGAAAATTTGACATTTTTAAATGATATAATGTGGAAGTTCTGGAATTCAGATTACCCTTCCCCTGACCAGGATTTTTTTTATTTTTTTTATTTTTTATTGTTTGTAGTTGTAGTTCTTTTTGTTTGTGTTGTGAATTTTTGGAACTAATTCTGTAAAGTCTATGTTCTTTGTAGTGTGTGGCCATGAAGTCACTCCTCCATCAGCATAGTGTGTATTTCATGATTTATAAGAGATATTCTTAAATTTCTAGAGCCAATAAATCTCCCAGTCTTTGCCAAGGTTCTCAGTGTGTGAGTTAGTTCACACCTTCAAGACTCAGCCAGGCAGTTAACAACTCTGCCTTAGCTTTCACTTCCTGCTTTCACAGAAGCTCATCATCAGTCAAAGATGTGAGTTTAGGGTCTTCTTAGGTCTTTTCTGAACATTCACATAGCCATGGATGTCTGCATTCCTTGGTATCACTGTTGCCTTTGTTTCTAGAGCTACTGAAGCTGTTCAAAGCTCTCATGGAGATCTCATTCCGAAAGTTTTCATTTTATGGAGATCTCATTTTTAATGGAAAAACTTTTCCTTTTAAGCTTTGGTTAGCTTATTTGCTCCAATTGCTATTCACCACCTTAGGCAGCTGCTAAATTAATCACTTGCTTTTAACCATTTTCAGTAATTGTTCTGGGCAGTTGGGGGCTGAAGGTGGGGGTGGAGGGTGTTTTTCTCACTCCGGGAACTCCAAAGCAAGTCAAATACAGGCAGAATGGCAAGCATTATCTACAGATCAACTAATGACAGCTTTCTGGGGCAAAAAGCTTTGAAAGAGCTCATTCCCATTGTTCTTTCCATACTCTGCTCCCCTCAGTGTTTGAGAGGCTACATGTTTACACCACAAATGCAGAATATTATTTTCAATAATACCACACAGCCGAAGAGTGGAGTATGACGCTAGATCATGTCATAACTCCAAGCAAACCCCTGTTATTATAGATATTCAGCCTCTGTTTTCAGAATAAATGCTCCCCGGATTCCTGCAAGCCTTTTTAATTTCCTGGCTTCTCAAAAAATGGATTCTGACATTTTTTTGCCATTTTTTCAATGATTTTTTGGAAGACAGTATTGTCAAAATTTCATCCACTGCCCTTTTCATTGATGTCACTCCTGCAGCAAGTCTTGACCCCCTCATACTTGGCTCTCCCTGAGCCCCAATGCTGAATTGTGTTTCTGATGGCCTAGTCACATCTTTCCCTCTATTTCTGGTGTCCTTCTCACTACTTCCAGGGTTACTTTTCCATAGTCCTACTGATCACCTCTCCCTCATTTTCACTAAGAAATCAAAAAGAATTTTACCTCATATATTGTCACTTTCAGTTTTGGATATCCTGCAGAAAATTTCCGGAATTTTCCCAGAAAATTTCCTGGGTCCAAATTGTCACAATTTTTAGTAGTTCAGTTCTTTCCATTTTCTCATTTGCAGCCTTTTCCCCTAAAGAACTCAGGTCAACCTTCAAATAACCCCTTGGTATACACTAATTTCTTTCTGCCAAATGGCCCCTGCCAGGATCACTATAGTCCTTTAAATATGTTAAATGGATTGAATCTCACAAGAAAGACTTTGAAGGTCTCTAATATTATGAGCTTTATTATAGGAATTAACTCACATGAACAAAGGAATTGCTAAGTCCAAATTCCATATAGCAGGCTACAAGCTGAGTACTCCAATGAAGTTTTCAATGAAGGAGAAACTGGCTGGCTAAAGTAGAGAGAGATTTCTTCTTTCTGACTGCTGAAATCATCAGTTCTCATTTTAAGGCCTTCTGATTGGATGAGATTTCTATCATTGTAGAAAGCCTTCTGTTTTGTTGCTTGTAGATGCAATCAACTGACAAATTATTGAAATCCACAAAATATTCTCACCATAACTATCAGGCAAGTGCTTGCTTGACAAAACAACTGGACATCATAAACTGGCTGAGTTGACACATGAACTTAACCATCACAATCACTATTGCAAAAACTCAAGCAGCCCTTGGAGAGGCCACATAGAGAAGACCTAATATCCTGAGCTCCCAGCTGACATCCAGCACTAAATCCCCATCATGTGATTGAACCTTCTTAAAAGTGGATCCTTGAGGCCCCAGCTGAGCAGAGAGAAGTAATTCCTGTGGATCCAAGGCCAAACTGAAGGTATGTGAGTAAAATAGTTGATTGCTGTTTAGGAATTGTTGGTGGTTGTGCCGGTTTGAATGTATTATGTCCCCCAAATGCCATTGTCTTTGATGTACTCTTGTGTGGGCAGACCTATCAGTGTTGATTAGATTGTAATTTTTGAGTGTTTCCATGGAATGTGCCCCACCCAACTGTGGGTGATAACTCTGATGAGATAATTTCCATGGAGGTGTGACCCCACCCATTCAGGGTGGGCCTTGATCAGTGGAGCCATATAAATGAGCTGACAGGCAGAGGGAACTCAGTGCACTGAGAGTGACATTTTGAAGAGGAGCTACAGCCAAGAGAGACATTTGAAGAAAACACAGGAGCTGCAGATGAGAGACAGTTTGAAGATGGCCATTGAAAGCAGACTCTTGCTCTGGAGAAGGTGAAAGAGGACAAATATCCCAAGTGCAACTATGAGTGACATATTTGAGGAACTGCAGCCTAGAGAGGAATGTCCTGGGAGAAAGCCATTTTGAAACCAGAACTTTGGAGCAGATGCCAGCCACGTGCCTTCCCAGCTAACAGAGGTTTTCTGGACACCATTGGACATCCTCCAGTGAAAGTACCCAGTTGCTGATGTGTTACCTTGGACACTTTATGGTCTTAAGACTGTAACTGTGTAACCAAATAAACCCCCTTTTGTAAAAGCCAATCCAACTCTGGTGTTTTGCATGCTGGCAGCATTAGCAAACTAGAACAGTGGTGGTAGTGGTTGTGACTATTGATAAATAATTCAGAAAGCTGTTTAGGAATTGTTTGTTACCTGGGAGAAAGGAGTTGTGAAAACAAAACAAAACAACACCAAAACTAATCTTAAAAGCATGACAATAGCATTAGAATAAGGTGGGGGGGGGTGGGCTGGGAGGGTTTTGAGGATACTGTTAGTGAAAATATAGACATCGTCAAGAACAGTGTCAATGAGTGCTTAAAGAAAAATGAGAAGATGATTTTTGAAGCTGGAAGAAATGAAACCTTTGTTCTGTAGTTCTGAAAGTTTGGCAACACCGTTTCCTGCTATAATGTGGAAAACACAAAATATATCCAATGAACTGGATGATCTAAGCTAAAAAGATTATTAGCCAGAATACTGAAAGTGCGATCTGATTTATTTTTTGCTGCTATAATAAAAGAAGAGGACAGAACAAAGTAAAGAACACTATTAAATATTCAAGCCAGGACCTGTTAGTTTTAAAAATAAAACCCTTTCTCATTCCCAGCCTCTCCTGATGGAAAAGCATTCTTAGATTAGGAAAGGGTCTGAAACAAATAAGCACATCCATTATGGGACTGTAAGATCCTATATTTTACAGCTTCAAAATGATCTGTGGTGTTGCTGAATAGAATTGTTCAAACAGAAAATACCCTATTAGAATATAAAGGGCATGCCTCACAGATTTTCTTTGTTAAATAATAGGATTTCTAAGCCTCTCGATGTTATTCCACAGTGGTCTCACACAGCTTCAGGTAAAGAAGAGCTTATGTTGAAGACATTGTGGGTGAGGCTTTTGTCCAATAGAGTGGATTATAAATTGTTAATTGAGAGTACCACAATTTATTTTGGAGAATTATACCAAATGGACTGAAAGGGATTGAGATGGTATAAAATGAAAAGGTACATGTAGATCCCAAATTTCTACAGGCAGAAAGCAGGCTGAGAGCACTGCTCAGTTATAAACATGGATTGTTTTCTATGGAAAAGAAAGATTGTCTTATAAACCCAAAAGGTGGTGAATATAATAGCCATGGGGAACAACCTATTGGGAGTAGGACTAAGCTCTAACTTAGAAACTGGCAACAGGGCTCATCTGGATTTAGAATAGTGATGTAGCAGTAATTTCTATTCATCCTGTTTTTCCCTGTTTTGAATAGGAGTGTCTCTAGCCATTAAACTACGCCTTTACCACTAATGTATGTTGCATTAGTGGGGAACAGATAACTTATGTCATTATATCTTCAGATTGAGAGGAAAGAGTGGAAGCACTTCAGTTTCACCTGGACCTCTTTTAGGTAACTAGATGCTAGACTCTCAGGCAATGCAATAATGACATGAAACTTGTGTCTTGCAGGAGAGATGATTGTATCTTGCATGTAGAGAAGATATAAATTGTGGTCCTAGGGTGGACTATGGCAGATTGAATTTTCTCAGGATGCTTCCCGGTGGACATTTTTTACCACCCCAACCTGGACAATATGACAGAAGTGAGGCTACGTGTATTCTGAGGCTTAATTATAATTATGCTACGTAGTTTTGCCTTGTGTTTTGGAGATGCTTGCTTTTGAAATCCAGCTACCATACTATAAAGGAACCACATGGAGAAACCACCTAGCTGAGTTCTGTTCAATAACTCAGCTGAGATCTCAGATAACATCCAGCATCAACTCAGCCCTGCTGGTGAGACTAGCTTCATATGATTCCAGCTCCATCCTCTGAGTCACCATCAGCCTTTATGTTTTCCCAGCTTAGCCCCTAGACATTGTGGGGAAAAGAGCAAGCTTATACACACTATTCTATCTCTGAATTCCTGATCCACAGATTTTGTGAGTATAATAAAATGGTGGTTTTACACCTCTAAATTTTGCATTGTTTTTATACAGCAGTAGATTTGGAGCATCTTACCTTACTTGTTTCTTGGCAGTGATTATTAATGCACGCCCTTCTGAATAAAAAGGAATTGTATGTTTGTAACAGAGACAATCCCTTCACAGCCAGCAACCTAAGGGGAAAAAAATCAATGGCAGTAATTTAAAAAGACAGGTAGGGAAGGCTAAGGGAAGATTTAACAAGGTAGCAAAGAAAGAAAAAAAAAAAGCTGAAAATTAAAATGAAACAAGATCCAAAAAGCTGGGGGTTTAACTTTTAGAGGTTTCCAGAATCTTTAGCAATCCATGAAATAATGTTGAACTCTTCTGTGTTTATTTGAAGGATATAAATAATAATCTATTGTTAGTCGCTGTGACACAGTACAATTTTTGCCTAATTGAATCTTTGCATTTTACATACATAAGTGAACATTTATACACTCTCTGTTTTGTTTTACTTCACCTTTCTGAGCACCACCTCCACTACCTGTGCTGTATTCTACTCAACAAACGCAAAGACTAGTTTACTACTGATGCACAGAAGAAAGGGTTGAAGCTCATCTAGCTTGCATGCAATCTTGCAATTGGCATGATAGCCAGCTGTCTGCTTAAAATGCTTCAAAGATGCTAAAGGAAAAGACTTCTAAGTCCCAAAATATGTACCGCTCTGCCCCACGACACCTGTGAGTGGTGAATACTGCAATTTAGGAATGGCACATTTGAAATTAAACCCAGTAGGGTTTAAACATAAAAGTCATTAAACCAATCTCAATTTCTTTTCTGAAAGAATTAACAGACTGGCTTATAAAGGAGGATTCAGTTGACACAACTGAATTCTAGTCAGGTAGTTGCCTTAGTCCCTTGTGATATTTCAGTGTATGACAGCTACTGGATAGAAGGGCATTTAGGTAGAAAAGAACCTGGTCCAAAAACCACTCAAATAAGATGGGTCAATAATAGGGTGCTCGGAGTGAAGTTTCTGAACACTTGCCTTAAGGCTCAGAACTCCAGCCTGTGCTATCCACACCCCTGATTTGGATGACCACATATAAAACTTACCAATCAAAAGTACAGGCAAATATGGTGGATGACAGAATGAGGACCCTGAAATTCCATGATAGGCTGGGACAAGAATTAATTCTAATAATTTGCATTTTAACCAAAATAGATGTAGGCTAATTCATTTGATTTGTTGAAGCCAATTATTATCAAAACTGGAGCAGAGACAAATATAAAAATTGCTACAGGCTTTTAGGGTTAGTAAATTCAATATGAATAGTGCTGTGACATGGTGACACCAAAACTACTTTTGGTGGTCATTTTCAATTTGGAGCAATTATAAAGAATACAACAATAAATAAATGGATAAATAGACTTATTAAACTAAAGTTTAATACAAAGTATTATAAAATGGATACAAAGTATTATAAAATGGAATCCTAAACAGCAATGAAAATCTGTTAAATAAAGCCACATGCAACTACGTCAATAAATCTCAGGTACATAATATTTAGTGAATAAATGTTTTAAAAATAATTTAAAATGGAATATGATTCCATTTATACAAATTCTCAAAATTATCAGAACTGTAACATTATTTAGGGATAAAATTGTAGATGTTTATACTAAAAAAAGGAATAATAAGAGAATGATAATCACTTACCTCAGGGCTATGGAGACCTCTGAGGTGGGGATGAAGTTGAACAGATTAGAGAGAGAAACACAAACTAAAAGTAGAAATGTGCTTGTTAAACTGTGAGTTGGGGAAATGTTTCACTGAAATTTTCCACTTCATTTCTTACAAAGATTTCATAAATACACTTTGTTACTTCTCATATTTGATGGAGGCAATTATTATAAACACTGACTCAAATTTTAAGACATCTGGAGAGCTTATTACATAAACAATGCTTAAATAAAGAATGTTTGGGGAAACAGTTTTGATAGGATTATTTCTCCTCAGCTTATGGGAACTTATTTTAAGAACACATGTAAAGTATCAAAAAAAAAAAAAATGTTGATCTCCAGGACTTGAACAAATGGAATATGATTCAGTTTGCTGTGCTGGTCTGGGACCCTGTGAACTCAGTATTCTCACAACACCCAGGATTTGCTGCTCCTATCTTAGTTCTCCTCCACTTCTACTTCACCTGATACTACTAAACTCCTAGCAGTCCCACTGAGACTCCCGCAGAGGGACCTTCTGTTTGCTTGGGTAGTCATTCTGCAATAGGGATTGCCCCTGGAAAAAGCTTCCCTCACTGGCTTCACTGGAACCAACAGAACCTCTTCTAAGACAAGCCTGGTCTCTAGCCTAACTAACCATCCAGGAAAAGAATCAAAGAATCATCTTTTGCTTCCTACAAACGGCAAATGTGAATATGGCAGTAGCTCCCATGCTATGTCCTAGCCATCCATAATGACACAGATATTGGATATGAGGGAAAAATGCTCTCTGTGGTCCTTTTTTGATCTTGAAATTATATATCTGCCACTTTTCCAAGACTAGGGCCATACGTTATCCATCAGTATGCCATGGGTCCTATCACTGCACATATTATTTTGTGCATGTACAAATTTAGGGCTTGGTGATTCTAAGAATTAATAAATGAACAATTAAACAAATAAGTAATTTAAACCTATGTTTGGTTCATGCATTTCAGGAACATTATTATGCCATAAAGGTGATAGGAATTAGCATATTAGTTTCTTCCTTATTTTTGAAGAATATTCTATCTCATGGCCACAAAAATAAAAAAAATCATTTACATGTACAATGACAATGTCCCTATCCACCTAGCTACCCTCAGCCTTATTCCTAACTTACATAGACAAGAAGGAGCCCAATAAAGGCTTTTTTTTTTTTTTTTTTTTTTGAGTATTTGAGAGGCAAATAAATTCTCCTGGGAGTTGCAGAAGAGATCACTGGCTTTTTTTTCCCCAAGACAGTTTTTCATCCAGAGCCAAGAAACTGAGTTAATAGAAGAGCACATCCCATCTCCAGGTATACTACAGACAGCAGAGTGAGGTGGTGATATGATAGCTAAGACATTGGATAGTTTGGACACAGCAGTAGAAGATTCGCTTTATAAGACAACCTTGTATCATAGGGAATTTAGGCAAATTCTGTCTCTCTCTCCTTCTCTCCAGTTCATACTTTTAAATCACAAAAACAAAAACCCAGGGGAAAATTTCCAGTGGATATTTTTCCATGAACTATTTCTAAGGCTTAGAGCTGGAGGTTAGTCCCTGAGCTTTGGGCAGTCAGAGCAGTACCCAGGTTCACAAGTTTCCAAAAGTGAGTTTGTTTTGCCAATCACCACCCTCTTCCACTGAAATCCCTCTCAAGTTAATGAGCTCGGGATACATTATGTTATGTTAAAAGACAATGACTATGACATTGACTGATTTCTCAGAAGAGAGGTCTATTCTAAATGGCCCTGTATTTATTCTGAAATAATTTATTTCTCTTATGGTTTCAATGATGTAGCACAGTGTTTGATACAAAGCAGGGAATTTAAATCATAGAAAGCATGCAGAGATGTAGATTCTAGCTTCGGAGTAGATAGTGAACCACAGATTTCTAGTCTTTGTATTTGAGCTTTTCTTTCTTTCTAACCAAGGTCTGAGGGCTCAATTCTACATCTAGAAAGCATTAAAAATGAAAATAAAAATACTACCATTATGTTTTGCACAAACATGGTTACATTAAATTAAACAAACAAGCAACAGCAACAAAAACCAAAAACTATCAGCTTTACAAACCAGGCATGGAGGTTTAAATAAAGATGTCAATTAAGATATAAAAACAAAAATACAAACCTCTCTCATTACCAGAGAGGATTTTTTAAACAAGCGGTCAAAGAAAATGCATCACATAGATAAACAGACACACAAAATGCACATAACTATAAAATAAATCATGACAGAATACAAGCCAAAAATATGTCACATCAATACCTGTGAATGGACTTAGATCACCTATTAGAAAAAAATATTTCCAGTTTTGATCACAAAGAAAGACTATAGGCTATAAATTAGAGACACAGCTAAAACAGATCATTAAACAATCTAAAAATAAAAGGATGAGCAGAGATATACACCAGCCAAATAGAAATAGTTAAGAAATCAGAGATAGTGACAGAGACATTAAACAAAATAGAATTTGAAGGGAAAATATTTAAAGTTAGAAAAAAGAAACATTTTGATTTTGAAATTCACAATTCACAATGAATAAATAAGGATTATGAATATCTATACACCAAAGGATAGCTATACATGGAATAACACAGGCACCACCTTCATAAAGGAGAACTTACCAGAGATATAAGGAGACCCAGATAAAAGCATACTAATAATAGAAGACATAACTCTTCATTTTCAGTACATGACTGATTAAATAGGCAAAAAATAAGTAAGACAAAATAATCAATTAGTTATATATTATGATTATATATTGAACTTTACACATGGATTGTACAAAATACACCTTCTCAAGTGCACATGAAACAATCACAAAAATTGATTGTACATAAGGTCACAAAGAAAAGAATAGAAAATTCCATAAAGCAAAATATATTGCAAACAACACTCCTAGATCACAGTGAAATAAAACTAGAGGTTATCAAAAAATCAAAAAGGTCATTCAATCTGGAAAGTAAGTAACTTTCTAATAAACTATTCTTGGTTGAAAAAAGAAATGGATATTCAAAAATAGCATGTTTTAAATATTTCTTCATAAAGGAAGAAATTCATTTCTTATAAAATATGTGTCTAGATTTTTTAAATAGTCTTTTTGTTTTCTATTTTAAATGAAGTTTTCCTTACCATTATATCCTCTAACTGGTTAATGTCTGTCTATCTGAAGACTACTGTCATGTGTGTGTATACATATATGTTAACTATGGTTTGTTACTTTACTGAATTCTTCTGTTATTTGAGTTAGGGTTATCATGAATTCTCTAGTGATTTTCTGGCACAGGATCTTGTACTCTTCCAATAGAAACAATTTTAAGTTGTTTTATTCCCCCAATTTGTGTACCCCTGATTTCTCTCATCCCATTGGATTCACTAGCACAATATTGAAAAGTGTGAAGATGTGAATGCGTTTGCTTGCTCTTGAACATGGTGGTGTTAGAACGGAATTAGAGGCTGTGCCAGTTTGAATGTATTGTGTCCCCCCAAACACCATTATCTTTGATGTAATCTTGTGTGGGCAGACCTATCAGTGTTAATTAGATTGTAATTCTTTGAGTGTTTCCATGGAGATGCGCCCCACCCAGCTGTGGGTGGTGACTCTGATTGGAAAATATCCATGGAGGTGTTCGCCCGCCCATTCAGGGTGGGTCTGAATTAAATTTCTGGATCACTATGTAAGATCAGACAGAAGGAGCAAGCTGCTACAGCCAAGAGGGACACTTTGAAGAAAGCACAGGAGCTGCAGATGAGAGACATTTTGAAGATGGCCACTGAAAGCAGACTCTTGCTGCGGAGAAGCTAAGAGAGGACAAATACCCCAAGTGCAACTAAGAGTGACATTTCTGAGGAACTG
Organism: Choloepus didactylus; assembly: GCF_015220235.1. Taxonomy (NCBI): domain Eukaryota; kingdom Metazoa; phylum Chordata; class Mammalia; order Pilosa; family Megalonychidae; genus Choloepus; species Choloepus didactylus. Next base: position 10,776,514 of record NC_051323.1, on the reverse strand, counting down.
CAGCCTAAAGAGGAACCTCCTAGGAGAAAGCCATTTTGAAACCAGAACTTGGAGCAGACACCAGCCACGTGCCTTCCCAGCTAACGGAGGTTTTCTGGACCCCATTGGCCATCCTCCAGTGAAGGTACCCGATTGCTGATGTGTTACCTTGGACACTTTATGGCCTTCAGACTGTAACTGTGTAACCAAATAAACCCCCTTTATAAAAGCCAGTCCGTCCCTGGTATTTTGCATTCCAGCAACATTAGCAAACTAGAACAGAGGCCTCAATGTAAACTCAATGAACTGTAATATATTGAGAAGGTTAGATATAAACATGAATAAAAGTATCTTTGGGTGTGTACATATATCTGTGTATATGCATGCATGTACAAATATATGAATGTATAAATTTACATAAATCTGTTTCTAAGCTCCCTATACTTACGGCACCTGAAATGAATGAAATTCCAGTAGCAATGAACATACTTAGTAACCTGATCTTGGTTTTCCAAAGGCTACCATTTAGTAAAAGAAACCAGTACTTCTTGAAGAAGTGACTGACTGCAAGGCTGAGTCAGAGACCTAGAATATTTTGTTGTGCTCAAAAGAAAGTACTCAAAGATTTAGGGGAATAAATTAAATGGACAAAAGGATCTAGCTTGAAGTAGCTCAATGGGCAAAGCTAGGACAATCTGAGTATCAAAATAAAGTATTACAACCTTTTGAGCAAAGTAAAAAAATCCTTGCATCCACACAAATATAATTAAATATAAATTACACATATGTACATAAATATATAATACATACATACATGAATAAGTAAATAATGGCAGAGGAAGGAGAACTTCTCTTTAACATAAAAAATCAAGAAGATATGGAGAAGAAATCATGAAATTAGAAAGTCAACATTTGGTATGTATCATAATAATTAATCCAAGCAAGAATCATCAATGAATACTGAAGGCAATTGGTGAAAGTTTAAGGGCTAATAAGATACTTACTTGTCTCTAAATATCTTCTCCCAATGACAAAGAGTAAAATAGTTAATTTACATTGGAAAATCCTGGCAGATACCACTTTGACCAAGTGAACAAATTATGTTGCCACCTAATTGGCAGTGTATGCCTTCTGATATGAAATATTGAGAAGAACTCAGCATCGTTCTGTGCTGTCACAGCCCAATGTGCATAACCTGAAACTACTCATGAGGAAATATCAGTCAAACCAAAATTAAGGAACATTGCACAAAACAACTGGCCCACTCTGTTAAAAAATACCAATGTCATGAAAAATAAAGTCTCAGAAACTGTTCCAGATGAACAAGAAGAAAACAACAAAGGAAACATGACAACTTGATACCTTGCACAATATTAGCTTTTAAGGATAAGGATAAACAAAATCAGAATAGGGTCTCTACATGTATTTATGTTAATTTCTTGGTTTTGATCATTGTTCTGTGGATACTTCTGATAATTTCTTGTTTTTAGGAAATACACACTGGAGTATTTACAGGTAAAGGGGCTTCTGGAATCATGTCTATAACTTAATCTGGTTGTGAAAACATAAAATGAAGGGAAGAAACAGAGAAAGAGAAGAAATGTAAACATTTAGAGAAATCTGGGTAAAAGTGTTTCAGGAATATTTTTGTACTTTTCTTGCAACTTTCTGTAAATCTAAAATTGTATCAATATAAAATTATAAAAAAAATGAAAAATAGTATTCACATTAGTGAATGTTATGAGTTGGGGTTTCTTCTGCTCTAGATTCTGCTTCTGCTAGTGTTTACAGGTGAGGTATATTCTTGAAGCATTTTACTGAGTGCAACTCTGTAGCTCAGAATCTAGTATTTCCTCTCAGTATTTTCAGTTCAATGCTGCAAAATTGCTGTGCTACAAAAGCATATACCCATACTTGCTGGAATATTGAGTAAAACAAAAAGAAATGGACATCGTTTAGAAATACTTCTGAAAAGATTTTTCATATCTCCTTAGACACATTTTTACAAACCTATTTATTGGTTTTATATGAACTGATTAAGGATGCTAGATATAAGACCTTATGTTTAAGAAGTGAAAGTGAACAAAGTGTATGATATGTTGTGGGTAACACACAGTTCATACTGACTATGTGTGTGATCCTCTGACTCATTTCAAATATATTTGCTTAATTTCCCAATTTGTTGTGATAACCTGGTTTAAAATAATATGCAGACATTAGGGTTTCTTCCATTCTGATTGGACAGAAATCCATATAGTTATTTTCCATAAGATAGGCAGAAAGTCAAGTGGAATGACTTAATCAAGAAATACAATGTTTAGTACCAGCTGTGCAATAATTACTTGAGTAAACTAAATAAATTCTCTGGTCTTTATTTTCATCATCTATCAAATAGGCATAATATCCACTCTTATTCACTTACAACTGAGCATTTCACATGGATAAAGGAAAAAGGGACAGTTCATGACCTGTCTTGAGAGTGGGAAACCTAGTATGTTTCACATGAAGTAAACATACCAAGTAACATTCCTCCATTCTTTCAATCACTCGACAAATATTTGCTGAGTTGCTTCTGTGTGCCAGGAACGGTGCTAGACTCTTGTGTTAAAGAAAGTAGACACAGTCTTTGTCTCATGGAGCTTATTGTCTTATGGATGGAAGAGACAAGACAATAACAGGACTAATAAATAAAATGAAGACAAATGAATAAACTGATGAAAACCATAAATGTGATGAATATCATAAAGGAAGAAGAATTTTAGCAAGATTAAGACGACACTATTCAGGAGGACGTGGTGTAAGTGCAGAGTGTTAAGAATGCTGCACAGAGGATTTAAGATTTGATGGACATGTAGTAAAGTACTTTTTAGATTCCTGAGCAGGTCTGCAAGCTTCATGGACTTCAGTGTCAACTATAAAATAAAAGGGTTGAGCTGATTGCCAAAAATGCTTCCAATCTGATATTTCATGGTTCCAAACACAAATATTTGTGCACAGAGTTTGAGGTGGATCAGAAGAAGTGAAGTCTGTTGGAAGGTAGGTTGTTCCAGTCACACACAAATGAATGTCAGAACACAGGGAAACCAGTGATGCCAGGAGGAGGATGCTGGGAGAATGAATATGGTGACTGGTGAGGCTTAAGAGGCAGGATAATGTACATAGAAGACCATCAAAACCATGATGGCTTTGTTTCCAGTTGTCCAAGATAGTTGTATAAGATGCTCCAGGATGACATTGCCCCACAGAATCTCTGAACAACCCGTAAAACCTGGCAAAGCCACTTTTCTCAGAACTCCAGAAAACAGTTAAAAGGTTGCAGTAACTGTGCAAATGCTAAGACAAGAAAAAGCAGCTTTAAAAAACGATAGGGGAGGCTCATGGTACATTTGATGCTTCCCACCCCAACCCCCTAGTGCAGTGTGGAGCCAGCCTGTGCCCCCACAGTGAGTTCCTGGCCCTGTTCTGGAGGGGACAGAGGAACCCCTATGTGCATACTGCACTGCCTGTGTGTCGGTGCCAATCTATCAAATGGCAGCCTGAAAGACTAAACCAGGAAACTCTGGTCTAGCTCAGTTCACCCTCCCAGAACTTGCCCTGCAAGCAGAAGCATCTTGCAAACAGATAAAGCAGTGTAAGAAACAATTAAGTCAAAGCAGCCTGGGGCAAAAGATTACCTGATTTAAGTCATAAATAGAGATCCTGGGAAGGGGAGAAATTCCACTTCATAGGGAGTGGATGGGGCATTTGAATCCCTGTAAACAGTGGATTTCCTAAGGCCATGAGCAAGCACAAAACAAGATGCACACTCAGAAAACACTGAGAGGACTCTGCACATCACTTTCAGGTCAGGTGGTCTGCTTGATGGGCGGCTACACTCTGAAGAAGAGGATCAGCCAACAGGAGCCAACTGGCAAAAACTGGGAAAGGTATTTTTGCATTGGTTTGTTTTTGTTAGCTCCTGGCACTCACGGAAATCTCTGTCAAATGATAAACTGGAAACAAACTTGAGCAGACAGCTCAGGGACTAAATCCTAGAGTTAACACTTTAAAATATTTAAATGTACAATGTACAACAAAAGATTACAAGACAAACAAAGAAATAGGAAATGATGGCCCATCTAAAGGAACAGAATAAATATCCAGAAAACATGAACAAAGAAGACCAGACTGTGGATATAGGGTACAAAGACTTAAAAAAAAAAGGATCTACAATTTGCACAGGAGATGAAGGAAATCACAGAAAAGAACTAGAGGAAAACAATGAATGAAAATATGAGAACCTCATAAAGAGATAGAAATTTTAAAATGGAACCAAACAAAAATACTGGAGTTGAAGACCAAAGTAACTGAAATAAAAAAAATCCCTACAGGATTTCATCAGCAGATTGGAGCTGACAGAAAAAAAAGATTCAATGAACTCAAAGAGAAGACAATCGAAATGACTTACGCTGAGAACAGGAAAAAACAGTGAACAAAGCTTAAGATAGCTGTGGAACCCCTTCCATCATACTAATATATGCATACAGGAATAAGAGAAGGAGAAGAAAGAGAGAAAGGGGCAGACAGAATATTCCAAGAAATAATGGCATAAAACTTCCAAAATTTAAGGAAAGATGTAAATATGTACATTAAAGAATCCCCACAAACCCAAAACAGGATATATTCAAAGACAACCATGCCCAGACACATAGTAGTCAAACTGGCAAATGCCCAGGACAAAAAGAAAACTGAAAGATGCAAATGAAAAGCAAGGTGTTATGTACAAGGTTGTCACAATAAGATTAAATTCCAATTTCTTATCAGAAACCATGGGAACAAGAAGGCTATAGGGAAAATATTTAAAGTGCAGAAAGAAAATAATTCCCAACCAAGATTTTGTATCTGGTGAGAGTGTCTTAAAAAAATAATGGAGATTAATACATTCCAGATAAACAAAACCTCAGTTTCATCACCACTACACCTGCCCTAAAAATAATGCTCAAGGGAGTTCTTCAGACTGAAAATAAAGGATACTAGACAGTGGATCAAAGGATCATAAAGAAATAAAGACCTCCGATAATGGTAACCATATGGGTAATTATAAATGCCACTATCATGGTATTGTATTTTGGGGGATGTAAATCCATTTTTCACTTATTACAGATTCTAAAATGAAAATTCATAAAAATTAATGATAAATCTATAGTTTTGAACATGCAATGCATAGAGTTATAATTTGTAAAAAGTACAGCAAAAATATGGGAGATAAAGGAGAATAAGAACAGTAGATGTGTATGCTATTGAACATAAATTGGCATAAAATCAAACATAATTTTTATAGTTTTAGGGTGTTAAATTTAAGCCCCATAGTAACCATGAGGAAAATATGTGAAAAAATATATACAGAAAGAAATAAAAAAGGGACTCAAAATGGCACAATACAAAAAAGATCAAATAAATATGAAAATTAGCATTAAATGAAGGCAAGAGAGACAAATAAAGTAAGTCACTGTGGTGGTTTTTTAGCTGTATGTACCCCAGAAAAAAATATCCTTTAATTAATCCATTCCTGTGTGTACGGACCCATTGTAAGCAGACTCTTTTGGTGAGGCTACTTCAGTTAAAGGTGTGACCCAGCTCATTCAGAATGGGTCTTAATCCTCTTACTGACGTCCTTATAAGAGAATGAAATTCAGACAGAGAATAAAATCCAGGGAAGCAAGAAGCTTCAAGGAACAAAACCCGGAAGAGAAGGGAGAGCACAGTAGACACTGCCATGTGACAGAAGCTGGAGCTTCAATAGCTGGTCTTTGGGATTTTTATGGCTGCAAAACCATAAGCTGTAAGCTAATAGATTCACACTGTTAAAAACAAACTCATTTCTGGGATATTGCTTTCTTTCTGCAGCCTAGCAAAGTAAAACAAAGACTTGCAAAGACCAGATGGCAAAATGGCAGATGGAAGTCCTACAGTATCAGTAGTTAATTTAAATGTAAATGACTTAAATTCTCCAGACAAAAGGCAGATAATGGCAGAAAGAATCAAAACTCATGACCAACTATATGATATTTATAAGAGACACTAAATTCAAAGACACAAGTAGGTTGCTAGTGAAAAATCGAAGGAAACATACCAGGCAAACTGTAACCAAAAGAGAGCTGAGGTAGCTATTCTAATATCAGATAAAATAGACTTTCACTTAAGAGTTGCTGCAAGGGACAATGGAGGTCACTATATACTCATAAAGGGGTAAATTCAAAAAGATCTTTATAAATCTGAGAAGTTATTTTTATAGAGAACAAAATAGTCTGTGATATTTCTTTGAAGTCAGCAAGCCAAGTAGTTGGAAGTAGGTGTAGTCCTCTAGACTGAAATTGTTAAAAGATAGGAAAGAAGAAAGGCATAGTTTGGAAAAACATATATAATTTTATAGAATAATTTTGTTTTCAGTAAATATAATGGTTGTCTTAAAGAGTTTGATGAGCTTTTAAAAATAGCATTAGTGAGGCAATACTGACATATAATAAACTACATGTATTTCAATATACAAATGTATAAATTTTGAAGTATGTATAAACCCATAAAACTGTTACAATCAAGATAGTGAGCCTCCAAAAGTTTCCTGGATCCCCCTAGTAATCCCTTGCTCCCTCCCACTCCCCACAAGTTAAACACCTATGTGCTTTCTGTCACCATGTATTAGTTTGCATTTTCTAGATTTTATATAGATGACATCATACAGTATGACTTCCTTTCATGTCTGGCTTCTTTCGCTCAGCATAATTATTTTTAGTTTCATCTATGCCCTTGAATCTATCAATACTCCATTCCTTTAGTATTGCTGAGTAGCATTCCATTGCATGGATGTGTGGCAACCTTTTTATCCACTCATTGTTGATGGAGATGTGGGCCAATCCAATATTTCACTATCACGAATGACACTGCTATGAACATTTGAGTATAAGCCTTTGAGGGGATAACACTTTCTTTTCTCTTGTGTAAATATGCAGGAGTGGAATGGACAGTTATATGGCAGGTAAGTTTTTTAACTTTTTAAGAAACTGACAAAACTGTTTGCCAAAGCATTTTTTTAATCATTTACATACCCACCAGCAATGTATGAGAGCTCTGCCTTCTCACCAGCTCATGAGAGTCTTTAGATTTAGCCATTCTAATATGTACCCAATGGCATCTCAGTATGGCTTTAATTTGCATTCTTCTAGTGACTAGTGATGTTGAGCATATTTTCATGTGATAATTTGCCATCCATATGTCTTCTTTGGTGAAGTTTCTTTTCAATCTTTTTCCTATTTTTTCTTGGGTTGTTTACTTAATTTTGAGTGTTTTTTAAAAATGCATTCTGGATATGAGGCTGCTATAAAAGTACTTTTCAAATGTTTTCTCCAAGTTTGGGGTTTGTACTTTTATTCTCTTAATAGTGCCTTTCAAAGAGTATTTAAATTTTGATTTAGGCCAATTCATAATTAGTTCCTTTAAGGTTTGTACTTTTCTTATCTATCCAAGAAATATTTGGCTAACTTAACTTTACAAAGTTTTCCTCTTATGTTTTCTTGTAGAAATGTATAGTATTACATTAAGATCTATGATTCTTGTTTGTTTTTGTTTTTGTTTTTCTGCTTTTAGCTTTCAAGCTTACCTTTTCTATGATCTATTTTGAGTTTATTTCTGTATATGGTGCAAAACTGAATCAAAGTGCTTTTGGTTCATTTTCAGTTTGTTTTGCATGTGGATATCCAATTTTCCAGGTCCACATGTCTATAATAATCTATTTTTGAAAGTTTAAGTAACATTATAGTAAGTACTAATTTATTTTTGTTTATCATAAGGATGGGTTATATTGTACTGAAATACATTGATCTCATTTATGGAGAAACTTTTAGTGACATATCACTATACTTTTAGTGACATATCACTATTTAGTTACATTCATAATTAATGAAAAAGTCTTCCCTGTTTTATTTAAAAAATCCCTTCTTTCTCAGTCTGTAACCTACATGGTCTATTTGTTTTAAAATTGACTTTTCTAAAATTCCACTGATCTATTGTAATATTAACTGTATAAATCTTACTTTCTGTAGATTTTTTTAATTTTTACTATTTTTATAGTAAAAATAAATCATTCTGTTAGTTCATTAGATCCTTTAGCTAATACATTTGTTCACCCACTAAACACAAACACCATTGTGTGCACAAAGGGTATTGTGTTAAGTACAGTCATGCTTTTAAGTAGCAAAGCTGCTAAGAGTATGGGCACTGGGGTCAGAGAGCTGTGTTTCAAATCACTCACCTCCAGAGAATGGAGATGATACTGACCTCCTAGAGTAGATGTGAGTTTTAAAGGAGACAGTATGTGCAGGGCTTAGTGCAGTACCTGCTACAGAAGCACTCAACCAGGGGGAACTATATTTATTTTGGTTAATAATGATAATAGCAAAGCTTTCTATAATTTTAATGGATTGCAAAGATACTGGGTACCTTAGCAGAGTCACTGGAAGAAACATGGCAAAAGGGGAAAAATGATGAAATATCATAGCCAAGTATTTTCCTGGCTAAAATAGTACTCTAAAGTACGGGAACTGATTTTCCCAGGGGACCAAGTTGCACCTATATAGCCCATTGTTGTTCTGAACCCAACCTATTAGCATCTGCATCATGAATTGAAATTTGAGTTTGAGAATTGAAGAGAAAAAGACTGTCAATGCATCAGCAAGGCAAAGCCTCTCATATAGAGGCCAGATATGCCATTGTAAAGGATGCAAGAAATGTTCACACCATGTGCCCTTCCGTCTATCTTTAACATTTCAGTTGTCACAAGCAATATTGTGAGCAACCATTGCTACTGGCTCTGGAATACCCTTCATAGAGGTAATCTTATTTATTCTAGCCAGATTAAATAATATTAACAACAACAACAACAAAAGGTGCTATTACTACTACTAATAGTATGTAGAACTTTAACTGCATTTCTATTTTAACCTCATAAAAACTCTATTATATGGATACTATTTTTTATCATTTTCCCTGTGAGGAAAACCAAAGCCTAGAGAATTTAATTAACTTACTTTATATCATAAAGTAACAGAACACATAATGTGATCGGAGCAATGTGATTACAGAATATTTAGGTTTAACTATCCTGCCAGTTGATAGATACCAGTTAATGACCATATTAAGTTTGGGAAAAGATTAAAATAGAGAAAAATCAAAGCAGAACTGGGTGAGGGAGATATGGCTATGTTTTATGTTAAAATGGGGGATGGTTGATCTCCATGACATAAACTGAATATTATTTTACCTTATTGTCATTCCTGAGGCTTTGAGGTCAGAAAGTTACTAAATCACAATAGTAAATTCTGACTAGACCTTTTTCTCAGCCTTAGCATTTGAAAGCATCGATGGAGAGGAATGGAGTGTTCTTATTCCAACAAGTTTGCAGAAATATGTGTGTCTCTCTGTCCATAATTTTCTTCAAAATACACCATCAGAAATCGAAGACACCTTTGTTAGAGCTTTTGCGGGATAGCCAGAAAAACACTTTACACTGAAGGGTTGACCATTCTGTGGGTTCTAGAAGCAAAACTAAAGGTTTGCCAGCTTAAAAGTGAGTAGAGGCTGTTCAACACCTTTCAGATCAATTATTCACATGCTTTTCTCTGGACTGTTGTTAGCCCAAGTGCTACAGCATTCTGCAACATTTATGCTTCAAGACACATTCTTAGGAAAATTTCTTTAGTTCTACACCAAACTGCAAAGTTCCCACACATCCTGTTCTTGGTTTTTAGTGGCCAGCTCAGCCACTCTACAACTTATAACTTCCTTGACCATTAACTTCTCATATTTGATACTTATGTGTATTCTGTAAAATTGGCCCATGATGATACAAGGAAAGATGATTCATATTGAAGCTTTGTGAATCCTATTATTAAATATTCTTATTCTGTCAACATTAATACAAACTTCTTTGGTCTGATGGGACAGTAAAGACCACTTCCTCACAAAGCCAGACAATAAATGAAAATTCAGCTTTAGCACTTGCAATTTGAATACCCCCTCTCCCCCATCTGGACAAGTCTATGCTGTTCTCTAATATCTTTACCTGAGGCAAATATTCTTACAAAATTTATTTGTTTTAAATAGCACAAGTCAACTTTTAAAAAAAAAATAAAATGCCAATCCAGTAATAGAGTATCTTTCCAATTAAAAGTACATATAACAAGGTAAAAGCTTTTGGGTCCCTTTGCCTGGAGCTTGCAGGGTGCAGCTGGAGTTTTTTTAACTATAAGGTAAGGAGCTATACGTTACTACTGCTCCCTGTACCCAAATCTCCTCTCCTTCATGGATACCTACGAAACTGTACCCCTTCCTATGTGATTGACTTCGGTGCATGATATGTGGATGAAAATGACATCTAGCACTTTCGGACTGAGGCAGTGGGAAACCCCTCTGACATCCTCCTGTTCCTTTCTGCTTTTCAGTGTAGCCCATGGAAACATTGTGCTGTCGTGGCAGAACCAAGAGAGAGAAGTGGTCTAGACTATTTCCTCCTTATATGAAGGAGAGCTGCTGGAGGGATTCACTTGGCTATACAAGTGGACTGCTCATAAGCAAAATAAACTTTGGTTTCATTGAACCCTTCAAGTATAGAGGTTTTAAAATATCATACAATGGGCCTAACCCATCTTAACTAGTAAAGGTGGTAGACATCAAGATGAAGGTTTATGCACTAAAGATAGTGTAGGAAAAAATGTTAAAATAGTCCTGCTCCCAAAAGCATTATTGGTTTCTATACTAGACTGGATGTGAACTATTTCCAGACTTCTTATTGAATGAAGCAAATCCATTAGTTAAGTAACTTAGCTGTTTTTGTTTTGTTTTTTCTTGCAACTATAAGCACTGCAAACAGATATGATATGTTTATATACTCTCCCTCAGCATATTACTAAATAACACAGTATAACACACAAAGGTTTAGCTCATTATTCATGGAAACCTGACAGCCATTTTCTCCCCAATAATGACTCAGACCAATAACCTGAGTCTGTATTACAATAGGGGATAGTTCAATCTAGATATCTCTGAAACTCAAGAAGTTTCTCCTTCCTTTACAGAGCAATCCTTTATGTTTTAAAACAGACTTGCTTTTCTTTGTTCACTATGCTGAAAGCATGAAGAATAACAATTTCTTAGCTTCTGAAAACTGCACCTATTTGAATAATACTATTTTACAATGTGAAAAAAATTCACTTTCTTTTATGCCATGCTGATATGTGCTGTGGTATTTTTACTGGATAAATGTAAGAAACATCGAACGACAAACTTGAAAAACAAAATAAACTGTTTGTTCCTTTTTTTTTTCCTGTCTTAGATCCAACAGCTTTACAGATTTAGTTTCCATTTATTAGAACAGATTGAAATTACTTATTGGAATTTCTTAGCACTCTTTTATAAGCCCAATGAACAGGTGTAATTGTGTTTAGTAGATCAATTCATCCATGGTACTTTGCCCTGAAAATACACTAGGGTTACAAAATAACAAGGAATAGCTTGGTTGTTTAATTATATCAAGTAAGTCAATGACTTTTGATAGAAGTAATCAATTCAAAATGAAATAATAAATCTTACAAGTTGGACACTCTAACCAATTAGGTAGTTTTTCTCCCTGCAAAGCCACATTTAAAATTAATAGGCACAAGTTCACCACCTATACAACACATTGATGGAATCTCATCAACATAATGCATGCTGATATCTATATCATAAAATTCTAACAAAGCCTGAAATACTGGAGGGTAGAGGCATGAATGATCATTTAACATTAATTCTAATGACAAATTTTCCACTGTGATAGGGAATTTCTTCTATTATTCTTGTCTTCACTTCCACAATCAAGAATTAACTTTAAGTATGTGTACATCCAGCATAATACCTCAACTTGTCTTCATTATTGAGAAGGCAAGAGTGTGCACTTATCTTTCTCTTTGTTCTATTACCCTTTACAGTATACAAAACTGCACAAAATGCAAAATATGCCATTCAATCCAACAAAAATTTATTGAGGACTGAATTAAATGACCAGTACAAAGATTTTTAAAGATTCTCAGGTAATCCTGATGTTTTCACCACATATCCAGGTCTATTGAATTCTTGGATTTAATTAATTCAATCAAATCACCATTAGGAGAATATATTCTACTTTTTCAATATTACTAGTTTGTGGACTTCTGTGCCAGTTTGGATGTATTATGTCCCCCCAAACTCCATGTTCTTTGATGTAGTCTTGTCGGGGCAGATGTATTAGTGTTGATTAGGTTGAAACCTTTTAATTATTTCCATGGAGACATGACCCACCCATCTGTGAGTGACACCTTTGGTTAGGGTGTGATCTCTGATTGAATGTTTCCATGAAGGTGTGGCCCCTCCCATTCAGCAGGGGCCGTGATTACTTCACTGGAGGCTTATAAAGGGGCCCACAAACAGAAGAACCTCAGAGCTGCAGCTGAGACAGACATTTTGAAGACGGTCATTGAAAGCTGACACTGACATTTTGGAGAACGCCATTTTGAAATGCAACCTGGGAGCAAGCAGACACCAGCCACGTGCCTTCCCAGCTAACAGAGGTTCTACAGATGCCAATGGCCATCCTTCAGTGAAGGTACCCAACTGTTGATGCCTTACCTTGGACACTTTATGGCCTTAAGACTGTAACTTTGTAACCAAATAAACCCTCTTTATAAAAGTCAATCCATTTCTGATATTTTGCACAATGGCAGCATTAGCAAACTGGAACACCTTCTCAGCAGTGATGTTTGCTTTGTAGCCATGTCTAATCCAGTTCCTTTTAGTTAGTTGGGGTTTCTTAGCTAACTAGGGATGAAGGGATGATCACTTGATGTCTTTTTACGTTAATATCCCAATGATGAAGAGGTGCCTTGGAGAAGAGCAAAAGGAATAGAAGCTAATGATCCCTATTTCTATGGCTAGCTCTCTAGGTTGCGGGAGAAAATATCAAGATATGCAAGCAGGGAAATATTTTAGCATAATTCTTCAGGAATGCTATGGCTTTGGCGCAAACACTCACCATTCCTTATGTGTTGAGCGAAGTCTCCAGCCATGAATTGGTTAATATTCCTTTATTAAAACAGCAAACTTTAAAATATGAGCTAATGTTGATTCATTGCCATTAAGTAGAGATGGAAGCATCATCAGAGAGAGGAGGATTATATAATTATTGTTCATACTGTTTATTTTTGTGGCATAAATAAAATTAAAAGAAAACCTTGAAGTCACAATGATGGTTACTTTTAGAAATAAACAATGGGGCAAAAAAGGGTTTCCCATTGAGGTAATGTTTTATTTTTTAACTTAGGTTCCATTTAGTGTATGTGTTTACTTTGTGATAGTTTATATGTACAATCATTATTGGAATAGTTGTCTCTATGTACAAAATATTTTAACATATAAATTTTATTTTAGAAATGTATATAGAGATAAGTATTTTTTTATTTTTTTTTAAGATGAAAGACGGTGAGTTCAGTTTTAGATATGTGCAAGATGAAATGACAATTGTGGATGTGTTCATAAAATTGGACATATTCTTTTAGCTAAGGGAAATATGTTAGAGTGGTTTTTTTTTTGTTAATTTGAGGGTATTCTGAACATGTTTTTATGCTTGAGGAGAGGGGCTGAGGAAACCTAGTGGAAAAGGTTGAGTATCAAGACAGTGAGAAGGATAATAATGGAATTAGTCCCTAAGAAGGTATGATGTGATAGAACCCAGAGGATAGTGGAAGGGGATAAATTTACATAAAATGAAGGAACTTAATATTACAAAAGGAGGAAATGGAGGCAAAGGTAGATGCATTTGCAGTGAAATCTGCATATGATGTAGCTACTTTAAAAAGTACTTACTGAATTGCTTTATACTATCTATAAAAAAGAAAAAAAAATTCCCTGAGGGGGATTGGTAGGTGAGGAAGAGGGTATACCTAGGTGATCATTTTTTTTTTCAGCTGTCCAATATAGAATGCAATAAAGCAATTATTTATATTTGTCCAGGTTTGCAGTTTAATGAAAAGGGAGCAATGGAATGATAAGTGGAGGAAAGGATCAGGGGTGCTCATAAATGCAAATTTAAGATGATGGGCTAAGGATTATAAAGATATGATAGAATGGGTCATGAGATTGAAATCAAAGGAAGGAAATAAAGTACTATAGGCAAAGTAATAAGAGGGGTATGATAAACAGGATAAAAATGCTTGAAGGTCAAAGGCCACAGTAAGAAAATGTGATATTGTGGGAATAAGGAAACCAAAGAACTTGAGTTTAAGAGACTACAGTCAGAGGATGGCATTTGGTAACTTTGGTATTACAGAACCCCTGCCATCTTGTTAAGATCCAGGGTATTTCGTGTTCATAGAGAGTTGAGCATGTTAAATAATTGAGTCAAAAGAATATAATCTTGGGCTGTCACCTTCAAAAGTATTGAGGTTATTATAGGATTAGGGTGGTACTAGATATTAAAAAGAAAAAAAAAAAGTAACTGTGAGTTTGTACTCAATATCTTCAATGAGTATATGGGAGTGACTAGAGGCCTGTCGGCGGGCGATAACGAGGAGTCAGTTAGTGATACAGTTGGGTGGAAATATTAGCTTCCAGTAATTGGGACTTATATATAGTTCTGTCCTGAAACTAGAAAAGTGCTGACATGTGTTCTGACCCAGTGGTACAAGGGAAATGGGCAGTATTCTATTAAGATAACTGCAGGGGAAGCTACCTTTCCAGTTAAAGCAAAATGACAAAGGAATGATCTACAAACAGTTTGAAGAGAGATGAAAATTTCTGTGCTGTGGAATAGAGCTCCAGAGATCAGGGGAAGCAGCAGAAGGTTGGGATATGGAGAAAGGAAATTCTGAGCAGTCTAAGAAGGAGACTACAGGAGAAGACATTAACTATAATGACTTGAGTTTGAGCATTACCAAAGATAACAGATCTGTGGTAGATGATTGGGTTAACTGACTTCAGAAACTCTGAATAGAACCCTGGTGTTTTATTTACTCAGTGTCAGCATAAGACAAGATCTCACAATATTAGGATTATGGTAACACTAATAGCCACTAAATATCTACATATTAGTTGAACTAAATCTGTGCTATCTGTAAAATGCTAGTAACATCTTAATATAATCATCAAAGAGCTTTTCACTAAGCTGTCACTTTAGTTGGTTTAAAATATGTGTCCATCCATCCATCCATCCCTCCATCCATCTACCCGTCTACCTCCAGTTATCATATATGTCTATCCATCTATCACCTATCTATCAATCATCTATTTATAGCTGTCTATCCATCATCACCTATCTATAAGGTTGTTCTGTTTTAAATAGCATAAAGTTGTTTATTAAATAAATTCTGACCATCTTTATCTTTTAACCAGTTCTTTGACTTTAATATAACCATTGATATATTCAAGTTTACACTACTGTCTTACTATTTGCATGTGTGTGTGTTTGTCCCTGATGTTCTATTTTCACAAGTCTCTCTTCTTGACTTATCTTGGGCAAATTAATTTTTAATTAATCATTTCAGTTTTTCTCCTCTTTTAGATTATTTTTTACATATGCTCATTTTTTCTTTTAGTGTACCTTGGATAATACAAAATACATTATTTATTGAAGTCTAAAAATATTTAGTCTTTTAATCACATCTCAAAAATAAAAGTCCAGAGAGTATTAAAACAACAATTGTAAGTTGTTTCTTCCCCTTCTGCCTATTGTTCCATTATTGCCATGCATTTTAATTCCCTATATACTTAGGATCCCACAATACATTATCATTATTGGTTTCTATTGTTAATATTAATTTACATATGCCTATACACATTCCCTTTAATCCAGTCTTGGCTCCACCATGCCTCTTTAAGTTTGAATTTGGGTTAATCTTCCTTCTGCCTGAAGTACATTTTAGGGTTGTGTGGGGGTTTTTCTGTGTGTGTGGCTGTTGTCATTAAACTTTTTAGTTATTAGGTATTTGTCTGAAATAGCTTTGTTTAACCTCTGTTTTGGAAAGTTTTATGTATTTTTTGTGGATAGAGAATATTTCTGGTTGTCATATTTTTGTTGAAAAGTTGGCAGTGATTCTGTTTTTTGTTGTTTTGAAGGTTATGCTTTTCCTTCTTCTGGCTGCTTATAAAATGTTGTGGCTTGCCTTGTATTTATCCTGAGTATGTCACCTCTTTAAGATGTGGCTTGATGTGCTTCCTCAGTTTTTAAAAATTGTCTTTCTTTAGTTATCCTTTTATCTACACTATTCTGTCTTCAATATTACTTGGGCTCCAATTATAGTATATTAGATCTTTTACCCTATCTATAGATTTTCTATTCTTTTATCCTGCCTTTCCATTAATTTTTATAGTCAGCATATTTCCTTGTGTCATATTATCCAGTCCACTGATTCTCTCTCCAACTGTTTTTAGTCTGCTATGGGACCCATCTTTTGAGTTAATTTCAGTTATTTGATATTTTAGAACTAAAATTTTTACTTAATTTTTATTGTTTCATTTACTTGACATACTTTAAAAGTTTTAATTATTATAATATTTTAATCAATTTTGTTTAAAAATTCATGTCAGATACTTGTGACTCACTATCACTTTATTTTTAATTTTGGTCAGTTCTTATCAATTCTTAATCCTGGTTATTAATAATCAAGTTTTGGTGAATACAGAAAAACTGTAACAGTTATTTAAGGCTTTGGATGAAGCAGAGAAGATATACTTTTAATTTGTTTCTCATTTAGACTAAAGGTGAATCTCCTTTATATAATCAGAGTTTTAGTCAATTTAAAACTGTGCCTCAGTCCTTGTGTGGTATATTTTAATCTGACAGTTAAGTCTAGGCAACACCCCTTTGGGGTGCTGGACAAATGCCTGAAGTTTTCACTGGAGACTTTCTTCCCTGGCAGGCCGTAAACTCATTTTTGTTCCCCTAGTCCCATATATCTTCTGAGTTATGCTTCATTAATGTGATTCTCAGCTCAAATTTCCATCTCAGCTTCTTTACATTTGAACCACTGCTTTTGAATGGCTCAAGGGAAAAAGAACAACAAAAATCACCCTCATTTTTTCTGGAATTCACTCTTTTTAGGTCCTGGCACTTAAATCTGAGTTTCCTTGACAACTTTGTGATGCCTTCAAATATTAACTTTTCTGTTTGGTCTCAGCTATAGGATTGGTTCAAAACAAACCAGTCACCATTGACTGAAGCAGGATTTCCTTCCCTTAGTATTATTTTTCTCAATAAATGGCAGTATACATTACTTTTTTTCCAAAGCCAGAAAAATTAGGAATCATTTTATATTCATATTGCCCTTCCCTTTATTTCTCTATTTAATTAGTAAATCCTATCATTTATTTTTTAATATCCTTCAGTTCTACCCCCATCCCCAATATCCCCATGACCACTGCCTGTTACTCTTTTCATTGTGCAACTGGATTAAGAAAACAGCCTTCTAAGTGATTTCCCTGTCTTGATTTTTGTTTCTCCCCTTATTTTATTTTACCATGGCATTCAAAATATTCATCTTAAAATTCAGTTCTTATTGTGTAACTCCTCTGCATAAATACAATCAAACTCTTCTCATAACCTTTAAGACAAAAATTAAAGTCCTTCAGGTGGATGCAATATCCTTCATGAACTGACATGCATCTATTTTAGCTATATCAGTTCTCCCACTCCCAGGTTCACCCTATATGTTCCTGCCACACTCAATTATTTTCAATTCCTGAACACACCATGCCCTTGACTTTGTGCATGTGTGCTGGTTTGGAGCTGTTGTATATCCCAGAAAAGACTATGTTCTTTTAATCCATTCTTGTGGGAGCAGACCTATTGTTGGGTGGGATATTTTCACTAGGCTGTTTCCATGGAGATGTGATCCAGTTCATTCAAGGTGAGTCTAAATTCCCTTGCTGGAGTCCTTTTTGAGAGGATAAAAGGCAGATGAAACTCAGAGAGCACAGAGAGACATTTTAGAGAGACATTTTGGACACAGCTACTGAAACCAGAACCCAGGAGAGGACCAGCAGACATCACCATGTGCCTTCCCAGTGACAGAGGAACCCCAGATGCCAGCAGCCTTTCCTCAGAGAAGATATCCTCTTGTTGTTGCCTTAATTTGGACATTTTCATGGCCTTAGAACTGCAAATTTGTAACCTAATAAAACCCTATTGAAAAAGCCAATATTCCAGAAAAAACAATTTCTAGTATATTGCATTACAGCAGCTTTAGTAAACTGAATCAGCATGCTTCCTTCCACTATTCTTCAAGAACCTTAGGTACTAGATCCTTGAAAATGACTTCTCTGATCAATCCACATCCTTATTCTGCCTTCTAGGTATTTCTGGGTGTCCTATCCTATTTCATCCTCAATTTAATTAAAGGCCTGGGAGAACAGAATTGCAACAATGCATTTGTTTTAAACAGAAAGTGTGACTGAGGTATAGTTGTGAGGGGGAAAGAGGTATAACAAAGTCAGAGGTGGAAACAAATTTTAAAATTTTGGGGAAGAAATCTGAAACATGCTTGAAATGTCATGGGAATCCTTTGGTAGGTTTTATGCAAGATACTAAGGTAATTCCTAGAAATTAGATTTTTATTTAGCATATCATAAGCTTCAGTAGTTTTGGATTGAATTAATCATTTGAGCAATTTATTATTAAGAAGAATATATGTTGTATAAAAACACTGTATTTGGATACTGTAAAAGACATAGAAAAGAGTGAAACACTGACTTTATCCTTAGTGCACTTGCATTCTTCTAGTGAGCACAAAATAGGAACATAAATAATTTTACGTAAAATCAAATTTGAAAGTAAAGTACATACAAAGGGAAACAGTTTACAAAGGAGAAACATTTATTTTCTAATGAAAGGGACAAACAAATCATTTGTGGAAAAGGGGACTTCAATTTTTTATATTTGAAAAAAATTTAAATCTATGAAAAAGTTTCAGTGACAGCACAATGATCTCCTGCATATATCTCACCTAGTTTCACCAGTTTTAACATTTTGATACATACTTCTTCTTTTCTTTTGGTTATTCTTTTATTTTCCTTAACCTCTTTCAGAATAAATTTCAGACATTGTCACCCTTTGTACTTTTGCAAATGATCACTAAGAACAAAATAGTCCCTTACATGATCCCATCACAGCTATTAAATTCAGAAAATGTAGCATTACAGAGTACAATTATCTAACATATAGTTCAAATTTATTGTTCACAAATTGCCCCAGTTCTGCCCTTAGTAGAGTTTTTTAATTTCTGTACTTGTTCCTGTCTAACACCATGCAATTGCATTTCATTCTTGTGTCTCATTAGTCTTTTAAACTGGAAAATTTCCTCAGCGTTTTTCCCCCTTTATTAACACTGTAATTTTTAAAGAGTACAACCTTGTATATCCATGGGTCTATGATTGTCTCCTCATGATAACACGCAAGTTACACATTTTTGACTGTAATATCACATTCTGGCAGAAGACATTGTATATGAGTTTTGGAAAATGAAAAAAATACATAGGGAGATGAAGTGTGCCATAGAAGACATGTAGAACTAGGAATTGAACTGAAAATTATTAATCCTTGTGCCAGTTTGTATATGCTATATCCCCCAAAAGCTGTATTCTTTAATGCAACATTGTGGTGTCAGATTTATTATTCTTTTTGTTAGGGTGGAAACTTTCAATTGCTTGTTTCCATGGAGATGTGATTCACCCAACTATGGGTGATACTTTTGATTAGATTATTGCATGGAGGTTTGGCTCCACCCATTCAGAATGGGTCTCAATTAGTTCACTGGAGTATTTAAGAGAAAAGCTAAGAGATGACACTGACCTAGATGCTTGCTAATGCTTAGAGGTGCTTGGAGATGCAGACAGAAGGATGGTTGGAGATGCTAAGTTAACAGATGAAGCCCAGAGTTTGCCCCAGGAGAACCAAACAGAAAATTGCAAGAAGCTAAGACAGACACACAGAGACATTTTTGAGAAAGCCATTTTGAAACACAACATGGGGAGGAAAGGACCAACAGATGTCAGCCACGTGCCTTCCCAGCTGACAAAGGTGTTATGGATGCCATTGGCCTTTCTTCATTGAGGGTATCCTCTTGTTGATGCCTTAGTTTGAATACTTTTATGGCTGTGGAAGTGTAAATTTGTAGCCAAATAAACCCCTTTTATAAAAGCCAATCCATTTCCAGTATTTTGCATAACAGCAGCATTAGCAAACCAGAGCAATCCTAATTCAGGACTCTCACCATTAACTATAGGTGGCACGGGTGGCTTATTTGTGTCCTGAAATTTTAATCCATTTGAAATTGTTAAAGTTAGATGTAGGTGAATCAAATGTTTGAATTGTGCCTTAGAAAATAAATTTAGATATGGTATAGTTAGAACTGGTTCCTCAAAAGAAACTGTGAACAATAGTGTCTGGTTAATTGCAGAGAACCTCTAATCTTCTACAAATTCCACTTTAATTTTTAAAGTATTTATACTTTCGGATAGGGAAAATGAAGAAATTTTGCCTTTGGAGAAAAGATGCTATGTTCTGTCAGAAAGCAGTCCCTCAAAAGATAATTTTCAACCACATTCATATTCAGAACATTCTAACTGATGTAAACACATTACATTTACTAGATATGATAGAATCACAGAATGAAATAGTCACATTCTTACAGATCTGTGACTTCCATCCCCTTTTTGGTAGATAAAGTAAACCAAGGGGATGATTTGTCCACATTTATAGAGCTTGAAAGCAGTGGAATTTAATCTCTTGTCTAGGAGTCTAAATCTTCTGTTCAACTGACAGATTTGTGGAGAATTCTGAGAATATACTTGTGGAAACCACAGATTGTCAACCTCATGGGTAACCTACCGAGTTGACTTTTCTCTTGGTATATTATGACTTTCACAGGTGGGCCTCTGTCTTCCAATAGCAGTTTGGCAGTAGAATGGGGCCTTGTAAGAATTATTAGTAGCTACTTCATCAGTCCCACATTTAGATCATTTATCTTGGGCTACAAGCATTGACTTAATTTAGTGGTCCATATTGTGACGTGTTTGTTAAGCTCAGGGCCAAGTTTCAAGTGCCATAGACCATAGTACAAATCATTTTTTCATGTGATCCCCAAATATGAACTCCACAATATTTTTTATCAGCCATGTTTCTAATCCATTAGCAATATCCACTTTGCCATGAAATGAGACTAATTCAATTTCAGATTATATTATAAAGCTGAAATTATTACAGCTTTGCCTGCTAGTTTTACAGCAGTTAAATCCATGTCAAGATTTTCATGCTGAAGCATTATATTTCAAAGTTTTATAATCAGACATTAAAAAGAAAAAAAATATCAAATGACTCTTGAGAATGCATTGGCTCTGGTGAAAACTCCATGTCAGGCATTTTACTCAGTGATCAACATCAATGGGCAAGTCCCTCTGCCTAATAATTCCATTATTAGATTGGCTATGGATACCAGACATTGACACATTTTCCTAAAGCCCCAGAGGTATCCAACTCAGGTTTGTTCATTTGGTCCTGTAACCAGAGGTGGGAGAATTGTACAAGTCACCCAGCCATTTGCTAGCTGTCTGACTCTGGGCAATTTTCTCGGTATTATTGAGCTTCAAATTATTCAAAATGACAGATGGGAGAAAAACCATCCCATCTACCTCAAATCAAGGGATTGGACTTTCTGAAATCATTTTTCATTACTCATTTCTGAGTTTAAGATGAAATGAGGACAGAGCCAACATTAGGGATCCTTAGAAATAGGATACAGATTGTTATCTCTATGCTGTAATTTGAGACAATTTGCAAAAAGAACATACCCCAAAATGTCCAATAAAAGGCAGGCACATGACTTAAAACACATTTATCTAACTTAATGTGCCCAATAAATTGCAAATAAATATTGTTAGCTATTAATAGCTTGGTATGAGCATTCTGCAGGCAGATCTGTATTACATGTGCTTGAGGACTCATGGATAGGCAAACACCATAAAGGAAATTACTGGTTACTGATGGAAAGGTCCTGGAGGTAGGAGACAAGAGTGAACTGAGAAAGGACCGTGGGAGGCAAGGCTGAGGAAGTTGAGACTGACTGCACAATTTTCCTCAAGACGATTTGCCTATATTCATCTTTAGTTGTTCATTTCCACTTATGCCACTTATAGGCAAGGCACCATTTTGACACTGGGGGAAGTTTAAATAAATCAGATGGCTTTCATGGAAAGAAATTTACAATTTAATGCATAGGAAGCCATGTAAATTCTTAATAAAAATAACAGTTTCTGCATTAACTAGGTGGCTGGCATGAAGTTATGTAAATGATATATATCATCTAAATTAATAATCATCACAAGCCCATGAAAGAGCTACAGTCTTTAATTAAAAGGTAATGAAAAAGAGGCTCATAGAGGTAAAATAATCTCCCCAAGTTTATATAGTGAGTGGCAAATTCAGAGCTGAAGTCCAACATTGCTAAAGGCTATACTTGTAAACTCTATTTTATACAATCTCTCATAATCAAAGACAGAATGAAAATAATTTAAGCAATATCTCTCCTAAGAGGACAAAAGGACAGATTATTCCATTGGAGAGCTGGAGAGAGCTTTAAGGAGGTAACACTAATATCTAAATTCCTTAAGTGGAATCAACTGACATAGTCCTCAGTCCCTAAATCCTGTGGTTTCTTTCCCAAATCATCTCTCTATCCCCACCATTGCTACATTTATCCAGGGCACCCTCAAAGCTCCACATGAATCACTGAAACTGTCTCTAGAAGCTTTTTATGCTCCGCCCTACCTGCAGCCTACCCCTTCTTTGCCCTTCTGGTGCTGTTCAGCAATTAAAAACTAACTGGAAGCCTCCAAACTTCATAGTTGGCTGGTACCTAGTCTCTTTTAATTGAGAATGCTAAATAAAAGGTGCACCTGCTCAAAGGAGGTGAGTCCTTTGGAAAGCTTTCAGTTAAATTTCTAGCGATATCACTAGTCACTTCCACTCCATTAGCATGAGACATTATATACATTTCCTTAAATTCTTTACACATGTCATGCTTCTTCCTTCCTTAGAACCATGGAACAGACTTTTCTAAACTTCTTGCCTACTTGGCCTCCATGTACAGCTAATTCCTATTCTTCCTTCAGACTCCTGCTTAAATGTTACTTTCTCTGGTTAGCCTTTCTTTACTTAGTGGGGTTTTCCTATGAGATGCTCCAAGAATATTTTATACTTCTGCTTTTCCACAAATTATCACATAACCAAAATGGCAATTCATTCATTCATTCACTCAGAAAATATTTTCTGAGTGCCTATTATGTTCCAGAAACTATAATAGGTATTTTATCTATCAATGGAAAGAGACAACAAGCAGTATCGATTATAGATAGAATATAGATATATAGATATTATCTTGTATCTCTATCTATCTATAAAGGTGGTAAGTGTAAGAAGAAAAATAACAGAAGGAGTGGTGGGTTGGAAAAAGTGGGTGGAGTGCAAGTTGCAGCGTTAAATATGGTAGTAAAGGTAGACCTCATGGGAAAAGTGAGAATTTAGCTTGATGATGATGAAGATGTAAGTTGATATATCCAGGGAAATGGAAATCCTAGTAGAGGAGAAAGCTTGAAAATGAGGGACAAAATGTGAACATGACTGATGGGTTGAAGAACTGTGAGGGGCCACGTGTGGCTGGAATGGGTGATCCAGGGATAACAGTGGAGGTTAAGGTCAAAGTTGTAAAGGAGAACAAGAGCAAGTAGGTTCTTAAAGTACTTCATTTTTCAAAGACTGGAAAGAGAGGCCATTGGCAGTGTTTAAGAGTGGTTACATAATCTTACTTATGTGCAAATGGATCTATTGGGACAGACTGTGGGAAGTCAAAGGTGGGAGTGGGGAAGTTATTCGTGAGGTTATTGTAGTAATCTAGATGAGGGATGACAGTGGCCAGAACCAGGTGCGTGAGGTGGAGATGGCGGGCAGTGAACAGAAACTGTCTATTTTGTTTCAATCATATACATACATATCTTTTGATATAGACTGGATATGGGATGTGAATTAAGGAGAAGACTTAAGAATGATTCCAGGTTTTCTGGACCTGACAACTTGATGGATTCCGATCAACAAAATTGGGAAAGACTTTGGATGGAAGACAAAAATAAGTTCAGGAGTTTGTTGAGAAAAATATATTGTTGAATAATATCTACAAGTGTGAAATGGCTATATGGATTTCAAAGCACAAACATATATATAGCTAAAATATTGGTGCCGTTACAGTTCCTGGGCAATGCTATTAAACACATTCCCCAACAACAGCAGCACAAGCTATTTTATGGTTCAACTATTTTATATTCACTAATAATGGAAGCGGTACCACGAAATATATTAGAAACTTAAAATATCTGATCAATAAATGAATTGATTAAAACATATCAGGAAAGGAATACTATATATATTATAAAGAGTTATCAAGGGATAATCCATGGGGACACCTTTTCAATGGTAAAATTTATGACATCAGAATAGATACAGTATAGGTACACATTTTCTCCATTTATAATTAAGACCATCAGCAAACTTCCAAAAAAAGAGTAATGCACTAACATGGTTACTACATACTAGGCAAAATCCAAATGCCTTTTTTTGTTGTTTTATTTTGATTTAATCATTTTGGTTTTGTTTTTAGGTTATCCCATTATCACTTCTTAGCCCCCCATGAGGTAATATTATTTTCTTCAATTTCCAGACTGGGAAGATAAGGAACAGGGAAGTTGAATAAATCCCAAGATCACACAACTATAAAGTGGTAGTGTTTTAATTTGTATATAAATTTTAACTTGTGTTCTTGGAACCAGAAAATGCTACTTTTGACTGGAAACCTCCAAAATGTAATGGAAGTTCTGTAGCTTCACCTTTTGGTAAGGCATCTAATTGTCATCATACCTCATTTACCTCATTTAGTTCCATTGAGAAACAGCCCTCCTTAGCTGAAATATCCCCTCCCCCTGAAAATACCTAAATTCTAGTCAATTTCAATCCTACTTCCTGAATAATACTTTCTTATTCTTTCTAACTTCTAGTTATTTTCCACTCTGACTTACCCTAACATGTACCTTGAGAAGTAAATCATTTCCCTCTAAATAACTGACCATCCTGCACTGCATGTTACTGGCACTAACGTAGTCCTTAATAAATTCACTATTGATTGAATAAATCTGGGGCTAGCTAAATTTAAGAAAATATAATTATTCAAAACTTTTTGTAACTATAGAATTCTCTCGATGCAAGATTCCCCTCTGTCTATCACTTAAGGCATCTCAGTTTAAATAAGGGAGAATTATAATGGTGGGGGACTTGGGCTTAATTCTCCATGAGTGGGCAATTACACACAGCCTATAGGAGATTACTTTGTGCATCTTTATCTACCTCTAGTTTACATTATTCCAAACCCAGAAATGGTAGCACACCAGAAATCTCACTAGATTTGAATATCCTATTTATTTTAGTATCTCAGATGAAATTATTCACTGCAATTTTAATCTTTCCAAACTAAACAGATAGAATGAGCAATCTTTACCAGGAAGAAAAACTGAAATCATTATGTGGGGATGCAATTGAGTATTAAGCCTGAATATTTTCATCTACTGTCACAGAATTATTCATGAGAGTTTGGGCCAACTAGAAGTACAGGAAAAGAAAACTTTTTTTTTTTTTTTGCAAATCACTCTCTTCTACTCTCGTCTTCTCCTATAGATGAAAGGTGGTCTTCAAATTAAGGACTGAGTTTCACCGTAAGTGAATTTTCTATTTCACTGAAATACTTCTTCTAGTACCAAAAACCTCAACATTTTAATACGTGTAAGGAAAAACATCATATAATTTTCTGTGTATAAAATGAAATGAATACAAAAAACACTGACCTTTTTCAGTTGCAAATGAAAGGAAATGCTACTACTTTATGAATAGATTGTAGTTAGTCAATATGAACACAGAGTTACCGAATTTACAGTGAGTAATTCCTGGTTGCTTCTTTGAGGTATGCAACTCATTCATGATATTCTTTGTTCTGATGTTCAGAGTAGATACATAATAATGCACGAGTTTAATGGCCAGGGAGCTCATTATTTAAAAAATAATTAGAATAATTTCAGTTATCCTATGACCTAACTCATAGGGCATTGTGGTTTCAAGACCAGCCTCTGCCCTGTGTTTCCTGTTAGGTTGAGGCTCCGGGAAAAGTTACTGAAGCTGTGATCTTGCTCAAACCACAAAGTGGCAGCCCGAATACACAGCTGCAACATAAAGACGCCTTCACCATATGCTACCATTCTTAAGATTTCCCAAATATAAGCAAGGTGGCCATTTCTCAGGAAAGAGAGGGACTAAATTATTAGATAAATTGATGGGAATTAATATTAGCCTGATTAAGTCTGAACTTAATCTACTTTTGACATTCTCATTGTGGTTCTTTTCAAAATCCAATTAACTTATACAGCTGATTAGCATTTGCTAGTCTGATTTTACAGCCTGCAAATTTCTCTCACTATTGCCTTCTCTTTTTTTCATTTGACCTTAATCCAAATATTATGAAGAGATTTGACAAGGTATTTGAACATTGGCCAGTGTAGAGTCTGTAAATTTCATGTACAGTAATCAATAGTTATAGTTTCAAGAGCCAAAGTGGCATCCTTAAAGCAGGCAAGCAGGAAAAGCCATTGAAGCAAGAGCAGGAGCCAAACCTGATGACATAAAGTATACAGAAATAGTGCATGTTTAACACATCTGAATGTTTCCCTACTTATTTGTCGGCAATAAGCAAATAAACAAGCAATATTGCAGTATCTTAATGCTTCTCCCTGAAAAGAATCAAGAAATAGTACTTTCCATGAATTCGGAAATTGACCTTATTATTTGCAAGCTCTAAAATACTTCATGATCTTTTTATCTCATGCCTTTCAACACAGAGACAGGCTCATCACATCCACACAATAAGTGAAAGAATAAATGGCAATGCCGTGTACTTCCTCTGGAGCAGGAGATTCTTAAATAATCCACATAGTATGGCTTTTTCATCCAGGATTAAATCTATAACCTGAACTTTCTTTTTCTGTTAGGATGACAGATTAGATGCCCTGAGTAAATCTTCAAACTGAGATAACTAGATAAATGAGGAAAGGTGCAACTCCCAAATCTAGTGAATCTAGTGATCATTTAATGTAAGTGAACTACGAAGTCAGCTCTCATCCTGTGAGTTTCCTTGGAGACCTTGAGTTTATGCTTTCACAACTGCATGCGGCAAGAGGACCAAGAGACAAATCTCAGGGTTTGGCCAAGGTGGAAACTCTAAGGAAGATTGTAGGAAAAAACAACCCCTGCGATCCCAAAGGATAAATCTTTTTTCCAAGAATGCATGCCTTTCTTGACCTTTTCACTCATGAAAGGGGAAAAAAAATCTCCCCTGAGACTTCCTACTCACAAACCTGACTTCTTGTGTGTTTTCAGCCCAAATCCCTGCTACTTTGTCATCTAAGCAGCCTTGGTTATTTCAGGACTTTTCCTGATGTGTCAGTGCATATTTGTACAATTCAAGTTGAAAACCAACAGTTTATACATAAGAGTCATAGAATAAGGTATAAGAGTTCTGTGGGGAACCCATTATCCAATTTCTCTGTTCCATTCTATAGGCATCAGTTCTCATAACCCCTGGACCTTGGGTGACTGACCATGAGGGTGACCACGGTGGCTTGGACCAAGGCTGGACAGCTGAATCTGAGTTGAGAGCATTTTTTGTCCTGGAAGTTTGGAATTAGAATCCAGAGATTCTAGTTGATCTCTGACAGACACTTCAAATGAAAGATTATACAGAGCTGGAGCCAAAGATACCCAGTAGAAGCTGAAATATAGAGATGGAGAGGGAAAAAATGCACATCTAAGGAAAAAGAAGATATGAAGAGGTACAAATGAATTTTCACTTCCTACTTTATTCCTTCATGAGAACTCTGTATTTCTCAAACAAATCCATCTTTACTAGTTACGGCAAATGTGAGTGGGTTTCCAATCCCTGAAACTAAATGATCCCAAATGCAATTGGATCTTTTATATTAATTAAGCTTGGGCTTCTTATTCTACAGATGGAGAAACTGAGAACCAAGGGGGTAAAGGAAATCTTCCAGGGTAAAACAGTGATTCAGTGACTTAGCCATCATTTGGTGCCAGATCCCCTACTCTCAAATATTCCTTCTACATCATTTTCTGGTATTGACTCTGTTCTTTAGTTACTTAACAGATTGAGAAAATGCTGATCCAGTCTTATTCTATCACTTGTAAAGAAATTGAAAGTTCACTTTCTAATGAAGAGCAAATAAACTAACCACTTATTTATACAATCAGGAAAGGCTGTTTGAGGAATGTATTTTTCATATCGTGTATCCAAAAATGAATAAGAAACAGTATAGGAAACCTAGAAAGCTTTAATTCATAATACAGGAATTAATTAGTTCCCAGTAATTTTACCCATGTTCTCAATGGAGGGTGTAGTGATTTGAACAACTGGCAAGAAAGTGGAGAGTCTGTCAGCTGTAGCCCATTTTGTTTTAATTTGGACAAAGACTCAATCTCAGCAGATTCAGTGCTGTAGGAAATGTAAAGTTTACTCTTTTATGCATGGAATTACCTACCACAGGCTACTCAATTGACAATATTTATGTATTCTGTCAATGTAATAATCTTAAGTGAATTGGTTGTCATATAATATATTCTTCACAGAATTGATTAAGTGTTTACTGCAGTGATCAAATTAGATTTTCTTAATTTTGTCATTTGATGGAGGCAAACAAAATCCAATGGGTTACATCTACCTTCTGGGCACGAGCGACTGCTTTCTTGGGTATACTTTTAGAATTCAGGTTTGATTTTGAGAGAACAAACAACCCAAATGCATGCATGACTTCAATAGCAAATGAGATTTGATATTCTTAACCACAATTAACATTACTATTATTAACAAGAGCTATTGTCTAGGAGATTCAGATGATGTACTTATTCATTCACTCAGCAAACACTGACTTAACTTTCCCCTGACCCAAAACTGGCAGAAAGATCTTTATATATGTTTCTCAGTTCAACACTCACAAGCTGAGCACATATTCTACATCAGACAATGTTCTAGATGCTGGTAAAATATCAGTAAGAAGAGACTGCAAGTGTTGTTTTCCTGGAGCTTAAACGAGCAGTTTACATCAAGTACTTCTTAATAATCTCCACTAGTTTCCCACCGGACTTAGAATAAAGTCCAAATTCCTTAAAGGTTTGTAAGGCTCTAGGTGAACTGACCCTTGCCGATAGGGACCCTTTACTCATGAAACCCAGTTGCACGCCCTTGGTGATATTGAGAAGAGCTGAACCTTCCTCATTTCCTTTATACTTACTGCTCCCTGTGCCAAGAATTCTCCTTACTTTCAAGGACTGACTTCTTGATTTCCAGGTCTCGCCATAAATGCCATTGCTTCAAAGAAGGCTTTTTTATTTACACTATTTGGAAAAAAAAAAAAAAAAAGCAGCCCATCCCAACTATTTCTACCATGATGTCTTTCCTTAATAAAGCCAGAAAGTGTCTTGTTTGTTGAAATATTTGCTTATTTTTCCTATGTCTTCTTTCTCGTAATTGCAAGTTCCATGAGAGAAACTATTTTTATATGCTTTTTTATTTACTGTTTTATTTCCAGCCCTTAAAATAGTTCTTGGTATTTATCAAACCTTCAAACAATATAATGTTAAATATATAAATAAATAAATTAGTGATTCATATTTATTTATGCTTTTCTTAGTGTGAAAAATCAAATTGATTTTGTGAAGGAATTTAATTATTCATCCAACATTACGCATTGCTAAAAGGAATATGATATTAGAATATACTTAATTTCTCTAATTGACAATCTGGTAAAGAGGTGAAAAGTAAGAGAAAAGGCTCATATCTGACTCTAGAGGTCATCTAATCTTTTAGTTTTTTCAGCTTATAAATTGCATGATTATTAGGACTATGCTTACATATATAATGGATTTTATGGATGTGAGTATTTTAGGAAATGTTTAATTTGGGATTATAAATCACATAGGGAAATGATTTATGTAAATTTAGAATTCATTAGCATGTATTAAATGATTTTCCTTACAATGCAAGCAAATGGGTAAAGTCAAATGGATCAAGTTGGTTAAAAAAAAAAAAAAAACAAATAAAACAAAAAAACAATTTGCTAATAATTCTCTTACTATGTTGATGAATAACCAGAAAAGGAAAAGTTCTAGGCTCCAGAGATCTCCTTACCTTCTTTATAATTCAAATGAGTAAAGGAGATTTTTCCCTTGTTGACATCAAGTAGTTGACTTCATGGCTTAGCTCATAGGCGTCCTGCACTTTATACTGAGAAAAATACATATTATCACATAAAAACAATTTACACTAACTACTATAAAAGTCCCACTTCAATTTAACTATTTCTTTTATTAGAAATGTCAATAACTTGTTGATAGAGTATAGTAGAGAGTCAAACCAGCCTCAAATCTTGCTTCTGTCACTTAATAGCTTTGAGAACTCATTCAATTTATCTAGGTTTTCAGAATCTTGGTTTTCTCACTTATGAAATTGGATAAATAATTCCCATGTCACACTGTTATAGTGAAATTCAAGATGATGCATATAATATGCCTCATACATAATAGCTACTGAATAAATATTATATTTATTCCTTGTGCAAATCTGGCCAGCTTTTGGGGAAAAACAGACATACCAATTACTTGTCTCTTTCACTTATATTGCTACCTCCTTACTTGCCCTAAAATTTATTTTTAATCATTTCATACTTCTAGCCAAAGATTACCCAGTTCTCCCCATTGAATATAAAATCAGCTCATATTCTTCACCATAATATTTGAGCACTTCATGTTGTCAACCTGACATTTATTTCAAGCCTCATACATAACTGACAGGCTTAAAGGTTTATGACTTCCCTTTCAAAATCTGGCAGTCATTGGCACATATTTTCTTTTGGTTTTTGGAGCCACTCATTTCATTCTTCATCTTTTCCCCATTAGTTCCTAGTAATGAATTGGAGATCAGAGCTCTAAAGTTGGTGTTCATATCTCTTTGGCTGAGAGACCTGGAACCACTTAAAGCTATTTGATGCTGTGTCCTTCTGCTTATAATTTTTCTGTGGAATAAAGGGTGGGTTGTTTCCTCTGTTATCTGCCTCTTTTATACATTTACCGACTTACACTGATCAGTGGTTATTCTATTTCTTCCTTTCAGTCAAGAACTTTTTAAAAAATAAGTCTTTTAATACTATAGTGGAAATTCATGAGTACTGGAATTGTAGTTGACATTTAATCTGGGGGCAAGATCTAAAACTTATTGTTTTTGTTGATTCGGGCATGTGTCTTTGTTTGCCAGGCTGCTATGACAAATACCACAAAGGGCTGGTTTAAACAATGGGAACTTATCATCTCAGGGTTTTGAAAGCTAGGCGGCTTGCTTCCTCATTGGGTACGTCACATTCCAGTACTTGCTGCCAGCAATCCTTAGGGTTCCTTGGCTTTCCTATCACAAGGAAATGGCTTTCCTCTCTCTTCTGGTTTCCTGTGGACTTCCTAGGTTCTCCATGTAGCTATCTTTTTACAAGATCTCCATGAGTCCATATTAAGACACACCCTCATTCAGTTAGGCCACACCATAAACAAATATAATATCTTCAAAAGTCCTATTTACAATGGGTTCACACAGGTAGGAAAGCAGATTAAGATTAGCAACATGTCTAAATTGGGGTACATAATTCAACCTACTACAAAAAGTTAGTATTTTTCAATCAATTTCAAAATTTCCATACTACAAGTAGGATAATATCAAACTGGACTGCATAGGTGCTTGAAACACTATTGTTGTATCTTTCCTGATTAAACACTTGATGTATTCTTACCCTACTTTTATAAGTTACAAGCTTACATGTATTCTAGCTGTGAAATTGTTCTTATATTTTTGCATCCTGCTTTATTAAAGTCTATAATACAAAAATGTCTGTATCAGGTTTTGATGGTTAGGTTCTTTGTCACCTTGGTCAAGTAATGGTGCCCATTTTTCTGGTCAAGCAAGCACTGGCCTAACCATTACTGCAAGGACATTTCTTGGCTGGTTAATAAACCAAAAGGCTGGTTTATTAAATCATCAGTCAGTTGATTGCATCTGTAACTGATTCTATCTATGATCAACTAAGGGGGTATGTTCCACAATGAGAGAATTAAATCAGTTAAAGACTTTTAAGGGAGAAGAGAGAACTTTATTTTTTTTTCAGCCAGCCAGTCTCTCCTGCGAAGTTCATCAATGACCTTTATCCGAGTTGCCAGCTTGTGGCTGCCCTATGGAATTTGGACTTGTGCATTCTGCCTTACAGAATTTGGACTGATGCATCCCCACAGTTGCATAAGACACTTTTATAAAATCTCATATTTACAGATAATCCTGTTGGTTCTTTTTCCCTAGAGAACCCTGACTAATACACAGGTCATCTATTTTCCTCTTATTATATACCCCTAGTTGACATGATACTTCTCTCACTAGGTTATCACCACCAATTTTTTTCCATCCACAAATTCTTTCTAGTGAGTCAGTAAAGGTTTTTAAGTGGACTATGGTTTGTCAGGAAGATTCCTCCTCCACTAGCATATGTTTTGTATAAATGTATTAGAGTCTAAATGTATTTTGCCAAGGTTGAGGTATATTATCCTAATAATGTTGATATAAAAGTGGCAGCATAGAGCAGTGGAATGCACAGCTCATCACAAGGTAACTTCCTAACTGAATGGGTGGAGGCTGAGAATGATTTTGTTAGATTTTTAATAAATGAGGACTGCTGTGCAGCAATTGTGAGTATTGCATCAGCATTTATGAAGTGCTTAAAATATATGTTTTTAATTTTTCCATTTTAGGAAAGGTTTGTAAGCATCAGGATCTTCTGGATCTTTCAGCAGTGTCAGTAAAGCAAAAATGTGAGTACCTCTTCTGCCTGCCACCTTCCACAGCCCTGGAAAGGAATTTCCCTAAAGGCAAAACTTAATTTTGGGTAATCCTTTCCTCTCATTTCTTCCTTTACACTTGGAGGAATCAATTCATTATTTATTCTCTGTTATGTCAGAAATGAAATAAAGCAGTGCTTTCAACTTCTTCATCATAAACCACAATAAAAATGATTGCATTCTGTAACAAAGAAAACTATATAAACACACAGAAATAAAAGTATAATGAAATAATATTATCTTCACAGTACATGATCATCTCTATTCTATTTGACCTAATTTCTTTAAATGCTAATTTTGAGTCCACTAATTTGGTTTCATAATCCACTAATGGGCAGCAGCAAGTAATATAAAAAAGGCTAAAGTAAAGCAGACATGATAGTGAGTAATGGTTTTGCTGGCGCACTTGGAATACAAGAATTGCTTTTATCAGCTGCAATTGCTGTTGCAACAAAGTGGCCACTTACTTTAGCTGTGGCTCATGTTTGAATGTCATGATGTCAAAGAAGTGAAAAAACAAGAGAGGGACTGATGGAAACGGGATGATGAATCTGAGGAATCTTGAGGAATCTCTCTCTCTCTCTTTCACGCATGCATCCAGAGTACTTACATTGTAGGGGAGAAGTGGTTCCTGGGTTTGCAAGTTCCAGGCACACATTTAAGGCAATCGTGCTCTACTAAGAAAGGGAATGGAGAAAATTCTTGGTGAGAAACATTATTACCTGATGTCTAATATCAACCCTTAGGTGACAGCGATTACTGATTGCCAAGTGCTCTTCTAAGCATTTCTCTCTTTTAATTAATTTAATCTTTACAAATATCCTATGAGATAGGTACAGTCATCATCCCTAGTTTATTTTTCAGGAGACTGGGGCACAAAGAGGTTATGTAACTTGCCAAAGTTACATAGCTAATAACTGTAGAGAATTTTCATCATTATAAAACATATCCCAAATTATCTTCTTGGTAAAATGGCATAAATAATAATAATAACAGTAGTAAAATGATTGTTCATGATTGTTCATCATTAGTGGGTTACACTCTCCAAGGTTTGTTTCTTCTCGTTGCATGGAACACCATGGGTTTATCAGGAAAAGCTGTACCAATTCCTTGTGCTAATTAATCCTCCAAGCACTGTAGCACAGTCTTGTGCACATAAATTTGGAAAACTAATGAATAATCCGAAGAAAGATTTCAGAAAAATATCACTAAGGAAAAAATGATTCAGTCGATGATGTTGGTGAGAAAATTAGGAGAAAACGAAACTTGCCTTCAATAAGAATCAAGCAAGGGAGACCTTATATCCCAACATTAGAAAAAAGAACAGCCATTTAGTAACGGAAGAGATAACCCCAAAGCAGAGGGTGTCTCCACATTGAGGTCTGCTTTAGTTTCCTAGGCTGCTAGAGCAAATACCATAAACTGGGTCAGTTCAAACAATGGGAATTTTTAGCTTACAGTTTTAAGGCTAAAAGAATGTCCAAACCAAGGCATCAAGGTGATTGTTCTCCCTGAAGACTTGTGTTATGGGGCTGGCTGCTGATTATCTTTGGTCCTTGGTTTATCACATGCTAAGGTACATGGAGGCATCTCCAGGGCTCTCCCTTCTCTACTGGGTTCCACTTATTCTAGGTTCTGGCTGCTTACTCCATGGGCTTCTCTCTCTCCGAATTTCATTCTGCTTATGAAGGATCCCCGCATTCTAATTGAGGTTGGCTATACCCTCTTAACTGTTATAACCTCATCAAAAGTCCTTCTTAAAATGTGTTCACACCTACAGAGATGGATTATATTTAAGAACATGCTTTTCTGGGGAACATACAGCTTCAAACCACCACAAGGTCCTACAAATAAACCAATATAAAAGCCAATATATATTGTAGTTATTTTTACATGAGCTTCTCCCTAACTGTTGATCAAGGTATTTTTTTTTTTTTTATAATTTAGTAACTTTAATGGCATTTTTCCTGCTTTTTTTTTAAATTAAATTCAGTTTTATTTAAATACATTCACATACCATACAGTCATCCATGGTGTACAATCAACCTTTCACAGCACCATCGTACAGTTACCCATCACCACAATCCATTTCTGAACATTTTCCTTACATCAGAAAGAACCAGAATAAGAATTAAAAAAATGTAAAAAAAGGACACCCAAATCATCCCCCCCATCCCACCCCATTTTTCATCTAGTCTTTGTCCCCATTTTCTACTCATTCATCTGTACACCAGATAAAAGGAGTGTGACCCACAAGGCTTTCACAATCACACTGTCACCCCTTGTAATCTACACTCTTATACAATTGTCTTCAAGGGTCCAGACTACTGGGTTAGAGTTTGATAGTTTCAGGTATTGACTTCTAGCCTTTTCAGTACATTAAAACCTAAGAGTTATTATCTATATAGTGCATAAGAATGTCCACTAGAGTGACCTCTCGACTCCATTTGAAATCGCTCAGCCACTGAAACTTTATTTTGTTTCATTTTGCATCCCCCTTTTGGTCAAGAAAATGTTCTCAATCCCACAATGCTGGGTCCAGATTCATCTATGGGAGTCATATCCTACATTGCCAGGGAGATTTACACCCCTTGACCAAGGTATTTTTTCAAGTTCTATAGTCTTCCAAGAACATGTCAGTTTGGCTTTTAGGGTGATGGGCAAAATATCAAAACATCAGACTCTTTGTTTTTCAGTCTCTGAAGAGAGTTTTGTCTTCTGCTTTGACAATGGTCTGAGCACTTGCCAGGTGCTAATGTAGCTGCTGACAATGACAGACGCCAAAACATTTATGAAATTCTCAGGATTTCCTCTGGTATAAAAACTAGAGTCATTAGAACTGTTCCACTCATAAATGCACAAAGGACTTTAGCAATGTACCCAAAGAGACCTCAAGTCACGTAAAAAGGAATAGAAGAATACCCAGAGCATATAGCTCCAGGAAAACAAGACTTCTGGAGGACAGTACTGACAATATTAAGAAAATGGCCATGATAAACATGACAATGATGGTGATGATGATGATGATGTAATAATAATCATAAAAATAAGATGCCTTCTTTACTGCTGAAGACAGTTATGAAAAATCTTGATGAAGTTTTATTTTAAAAATCTTTAAGCTTATTTTACAGGGTAGTGAGATGTTACTGAGCCAATATTAAGGAGAGACCTGTATCTCAGCTGTAAACCAACAAATTGGGCTACTTTTCCATGAGGTTACTTGCCAATCCAAAAAATTATATCTGACGGGCTGACATGTTTTTCTGATGGTCAACTGGGACTTGGGAGACAAAAGTCAGAAGACAAAGGCATGATGAGTATGGGAATCTGGATAAATCATCTTTTTGGTTCAAGCCACAAATGGCTGTTCAAATATTGAAAGGGAACTGCAGGTAAAATAGTCATTTCATGACTTGCAGACCAGTGTCATGTCATTTGCATAGCCAGGAATAATTCCAAGACCTGCAGTAGAACAAAGATGAGCTTACATGTTGTGTGCCTCCTGGTACCTGGGAGAGGCAAAGAAAATAGGTTCATTTAGGACTCCACATACTTGTTCAAATAATATTTTTCATATGTAATACTTAATAAGCAAAGATAATCAGGCACACAGAGAAAGAAGACAATATGAGTGTGTACCTGCAGAAAGAAATGAGAAGAAAACAGACTCACAGTTACTGTAGAAATTTGAATTGTCAGATGCACACTGCAAAACAAACTACATTTGCTGCAAATATTCATGCTAACATCAGCCAAGCTTAAAATTTCAGCATGTAACACCAAAAATTATTTTTTAAAAACCTAAATGATTTGGAAAAATAGAAATAATATAAATGAAAGAATAAAATTACCCAATTAAGACTTAATAGACTACTTTATTAGCAGATTATACATAATTGAAGTAAAAATGAGTACCTGGAATCCATGTCTTGGGAAACTTCCTAGAATGAAGTACAGATAAGCAAAAGAAGAGAGGATCCTAGACATAAGGAGTACACTGAGAAGGTATAACCTGCATTTACTGGGGATACAAAGAATAGAGCAGAAGTAAATTTGAATATATCTTCACCAAGAATTTGCTGTATGAGATGAAAAAATCCACTCACATACTCACTTTGCCAAAAATAAAAAAATAAAAAAGCAATCAGGAGAAATAAGAAGATATCTACACTTAAACTCAATATAGTGAAGGTTCAAAATATCAAAGACAAAGAGAATTCTTAAAGGGAGACAGAGGGACAATAAGGCTTAAACTCAATTTTTAAACAACAACAACAGAGCAAGAAGACTGTGGTAACACTGCGAATGTACTGCAAAGAAATGATTTCTAATTTAAAATTTACCACTCAAAGAGAATATCCTTCAAGAATGATAATGAAATAAAGATTTTCTCAGAAGAACAAATGAAAGAAAACAACAGCAATGAAAAACAGTAAAGATGTGTGCCATCAAATTTATACTAAAGAAGATTCTAAAGAAATGAGAAGGAATGAGTTCCAAGATCAAATTCACGGTTGTATGAAGGAATGAAGAGCAACAAAGAGAATACGTTCGTGATTAAGTGTAGATGTAAACAAACTATGAACATATGGCCCAATAACTGTGTGTCTTTTGTGATTTTAAATGTATATTTGGAATTAAAATCATGACAACAGTAACATATTTGTTGGAAGAAGGTAAATGTAGTTCAAGAAACTATATTGTCCTAAAGGAGGGTAAAAGTGCCAATTAACATTAAATTTTGGTGATTCAAAGATGTGTATTATGATTTTAGGGCTATTTAACGACTAGAAAAAGAAGGTATAAATTCACAGCTAATATAGGAAGAACATGACTTGATAAAAAATGCAAAAAATGTACAGATAAAGGACATTTACCTAGACAAAACAAATAGAAATCACATAAACAGGAGATTCATGCACAAATAATCAGTAGATGTAAACGTAAATGGATAAATGAGCCAGTTAAAAAGCACCAGACTAGATGTAAAAAAAAAAAAAGGCCACATATTTTAACAAGAGATATATCTAAAACATAAGTATACAGAAAGAATAAATTAAAAGGATGGGAAATGCTTATAGCATGTCAATGCTAGCTAAAAGAAGAAGGATAGCTCTATTAATTTAAGGTAAAATAGAATTTAAGTGAAAAATCATTATTGAAAATAAATGATGCATCTTCATAATGATTTTTAAATGGTTCAATTCAGGAAGAAGTTGTTACATAACCCTAAGATTGTGAATACATAATAACATGTTCTCAAATACATAAATGCATGAAGCAAAAAAAATGACGGAATTCTCAATGAAAGAGATAATTAAAACCACAATGAGTGTGGAGGATTTTAATATACCTCATTCAGAAATATTTACCACAATTAGACAAAACAGTTGATTAGAATGGAGACAATTTTGAGAATCCCAATTGACCAATATTGTCTAAACAACATACATGGGACGCTTCGCAACAACTACAGAAGATGAAAATAAAATGAATAATAGAAAACCATTAAGTCTATAAGCATAAATTTTTTGAAAAGAATAATAAAATCTATGTCAGTAATATAGAAAAAGAATTGCAGCCTAGTTGGAATGGGTGAATTTCAGGGAAGACAAAAATGTTAACATTGGTACAGTTATACTACGAAAAATTAAATAACTTAATCAAATAACTTTTCCCTAATTGAACAGAGAAAGTACACAGAATCTTGTAAGTTATTTGGAGAAAGTCTACAGGAATAACACATATTGCTGTTGTAAATAGATTTGAAGAAATTAGAAAAGGCAAACCTGCTCAAATTATTTTCTGAAATAAATATTACCTTAATTCTAAAAGTGATAAGAATCATGCCCCCCAAAATAAGTAATGAAATTATAAGGTCAAGTTTGTTTCATCAAAGAAAGCAAAAAATTATCTGACCTTGATTAATCTATTGATTACCTTGATTACATCTATTGATGTAATTTACTTCATTAATGAATAAAGGTGAAAATTATATAAATAGATGTAAAAATGCAGTTCAAAAAGTATAACAACTTTCTCATTAAAAAGATATCATAGAATTAATAAAACAGAATTTCCCTAATTTGTTGAAGATTTCCTTTGAGTTGCCATATTTAACAAATAAAAATATTGCAAGGAATATCCTTGTTAAAATTAATTTGTTTATCTGGAATTTAAATTTGACTGTGCATGCTATATTTTACTTGACAACTCTATGACAACAAAAGACTCAAGCAAAATCATAAGCAGTTGAACACCTGTAGATCTATCCCCTTTTATGGAGGGGAATAGATAGTAATGGATAGCAAGGTATTCGAGAACCTTGGTGGATTAATTCAGAGAAGAAAAATAAATAAAACTGTAGGATGAAAAGAAAAAAGCAAAACTGTTATTATTTACAGATGATATATTCAATTAGGTAGAAAATCCAAATGATTCCACAGATAAACTACAAGAATTCAGCAACATCTTGTGCACAAAATTATTGTATAAAAATTGTATTATTCTCTACTGACTATAATCAAGAAAAAATAATAGAAAAACAATATGTTCAGTCTGTGCAATCAGAAGTAAAAATATATAGCCTCTAAGCATATAAAGCAAAAATTACTAGAATGTAATATTAACTTGATTTACATCATATTATGGTAGCAGATTTTAATAAAACATTTTGGTTTCAGAATCCATTCCAGGAAAAATGTTATACCTCATGATTAAAATAATAAAATTAATAAATACTCAATTCAATAGGAAAACACTTAAAATACTTCAAATACAGAGCAGACATGTTTTCCACACATTCATGAAACACTTATAAAAGTCAATACAACTTAAATAGAAAGAGTACTGGATTTACAGGCCATAATAATACAACAAAATTGAAAATAAATTTTGAATATTTATGAAAATTTTTTACCTGTAAATAAATATTTGCAAAAAGTATTTATAATAACTAAAACAATAAAAGAAAGAAAACCTGAAGCTATAGATTGAAAGGAAGCAACAGAGACACATTAACATACAGTCTCTGTAAAAGAGTAAAAGCTGAATTCAAAATACATTTATAGTCATAAATGCTTTTATTATTATATCATAGAAGAACAAACTAAAACTAAAGGAACTTGTAACTTCCCTTAAATAATTAAAAAGAGAATGACATAATACTCTAAAAGATATAGGAAGAATAATAATTAAGATAAAAGATAAATTAAATGAAAAAGAGAAGTTTTTAAAAAATAGAAAAGACCTAATTCTAAAGTTGTTTTGTTTTTGAAAAGATTTATAAAATCAATTAATTATTTTTGAGACTGATCAAAGGTAAGGAGAGTGTTGTATAAAATTAAAAATGAAATAGAAGACATAATTGCAGGTATGGAAGAGGTTTAAAATTGCAAGATATTAATTTCAACTTGACTTTACAAATTGAAAAAAACACACAGAGGAAATGTTTAATTCCTTTGAAAAAATATGTTCAAGAATCTCCACCATGGATGCTCATTAGAATCACTACATCTAATTTAGGACAACAGTATATACCAATCTTTAGACCCAATCCCAGATCAATTAAATTGGAATATGTGGGTGTGCCAGTTCGAAGCTATTAGTCTTTTGATTAGGGTGGGACCTTTTGATTGGGTTGTTTCCCTGGAAATGTGACTCCCCCAAATGTAGGTGAGACCTTTTGATTATATCCTTTTCATGGACGTGTGACCCACCCATTCTGGGTGGGTCTTAATTAGATCACTGGAGTCCTTTAAGATAGCTCACAGAGAGAAGGAGCTCAGAGAAGCTGAGAGAGACATTCTAGAGAAAAGCTAGGATACATAATCCAGAGTTTGCCCCTGGGAGAAGCTAAAAGCCAACACAGATCCAAGACGCTTGGACATGCAGACAGAAAGACATTTGGAGATGCTAAACTAAGAGTTGAAGCCCAGAGTTTGCCCAGGAGAAACTAAGAGAGGACTCCCAGATGCTTAGAGAGAAATGCCTCAGGAGAACAAGCAGAGAGCTGAGAGAAGCTAAGAGAGACAGAAGCCCAGAAACATTTTGGAGAAAGCCATTTTGAAACGCAACTGGGAGCAAAGGACTGGCATGTGCCTTCACAGCTGAAAGAGGTTTTCCGGACGCCATTGGCCTTCCTTCAGTGAAGGTATCCTCTTGCTGATGCCCTGATTTGGACATATGTATGGCCTTAGAACTGTACATTAGCAATCTAATAAATCCCCTTTATAAAAGCCAATCCATTTCTGATATTTTGCATAATGGCAGCATTAGCAAACCGGAACAATGGGAATGGATTCTAGCATTTCCATAAAGTTCCTTAGGTGATTCTGATAGACACTGAAAGTTGAGAACTCCCAGTTTTCATTGGATAATCATTTCCTCTGCATTCCCATATCTGTTCTCATTAGTTTTCTTAGTATTCTCTTAGAGCAGAACATATTGAAAGGAGGCTAAAATATACCAAAAAAAGTTACAAAAATCACATGACTTCACAGCTAAATTCTATTTAAACCTTCAAGAGAGAAGTGGAAATCATTTTTAATATTTCAGATCATAGCAAAAACATGAAAAGCCCCCACCCCCCAAATTCAATTTGTAAGGACATTAGAAACTTAGAACCAAAACTTTATTAAAATAATAATAATTCTGTCTTAGTTTGCCTATGCTGTTATCAAAAACACCAAAAACTGGTTTTGGCTTAATTACAGGAATTTATGGGCTTTCAGTTTTGAGAGGAGAAGTCCAAAATCAAGATATGGGCAAGGCTTCATTGGAGAATGGCTAATGGCATCTGGAAAACCTCTGTTAGCTGGGAAGGCACGTGGCTGGCATCTGCTCCAGAGTTCTGG
Organism: Choloepus didactylus; assembly: GCF_015220235.1. Taxonomy (NCBI): domain Eukaryota; kingdom Metazoa; phylum Chordata; class Mammalia; order Pilosa; family Megalonychidae; genus Choloepus; species Choloepus didactylus. The sequence goes on along the minus strand of NC_051323.1, from coordinate 10,734,565 downwards.
CTTCAGAATGGCTTTCTCCCAGGAAATTCCTCTCTGGGCTGCAGCTGCTGTTCAAAATGTCCCTCTCAGTTGCTCTTGGGGCATTTGTCCTCGCTTAGCTTCTCAGGAGCAAAGGACTGCTTTCAAAGGTCATCTTCTAAATGTCTCTGTAAGTTGCAGCTCCTCTCTCAGCTCCTGTGCATTCTTCAGTGTGTCCCTCTTGGCTGTAGCAAGCTCACTCCTTCTGTCTGAGCTTATATAGTGCTCTAGTAAACTAATCAAGGCCCATGCTGAATGGGCAGGGCCACACCTCCATGGGAATTATCTAATCAGAGTTATCACCTACAGTTGGGTGGGTCAAATCAACATGGAAACAATCAAAGAATTATAACCTAATCAACACTAATGCATCTGTCCACAGAAGATTGCATCAAAGATAATGGCATCTGGGGAGACATAAAACATTCAAACCAGCATAGGAGGTGAGTAGGATTCTCTTATGGGGGAAGTGGGGGCATGGCTTGGGTATGTGCAAGTGGTTCCACTCGGCACTTTTGCACTTTCCATCTGCAGTCAGCACTCCTGCATTATTCATTTGCACATGATGTCCAGTCATGGACATCCAGGACATTCTTGTGGTCACTGGCTGCCTGTGCTTATTTTCTGAAAGCAGCTTCTGAAGGCAAGCTTAGCTTGCACAAAGGTTAGGTTGGATTGCTTCCTGCACTTAGTTTCTGAGAGCAAGCATAGCTCAGACAAAGGCTGGATATAAATTTTTATAAGTGCTAAACCAAGGGTGACACCTCATCCTGGTAACAAATTATTATTATTATTATTAGTAGTAGTGGTGGTATATTAAATCTGTGTTCAGTAGCCATCACTTGATTTTCCATCTGGAATTTCATTTGTAAATATACAACACAGTTGTATACTTTTCTCCTTTGATCTTCACCAAAAAGGTTCTCATGAAGGGATGCTCACGTTGTGATTTCCATGCAATAAATGTCTGTGTGCAATAGATTCTGGGCTTAAGGGTTAAAACATGCCAGGAGACAAAACAGAACACAGCATCGAAGAAAAACACCTGACGAAAGTACCAAGGAGAGAATCTAATGCAAATATTTCCTACTTGACAAATCACTATAACTAGACCCTGTACATAAATATTAACTTATCTTTTCAATGGGTGTTCTGGTTTGCTAAAACTGCTGAAATGCATATACCAGAAAAGGACGGGTTTTTAACAGTGGAGATTTATTAGCATACAGGTTTATAGTTCTGAGTCTGTGAAAATCAAGGTGTCGATAGAATGATAACTTCTCCCTGAAGAAGGGCTACCTGTGATCCTGAGCTCCTTTGACACATGGCCACACACATGGCGATGTCTACTGTTCTTTCCCTTTACACTTGGGTTTTGTTGCTTCCAGCTTCTGATTGCTTCTCTCTCAGCTTCTCTGGCTTTTCTCCCTCAGCTCTTCTCTTTGTGTTTCTCTGAATTTCATGTCTTATAAAGGACTCCAGTAAAAGAATTAAGGCCCACCTGGGGCATGCCTCAACTGAACTAACCTAATCTAAAGGTCCCACCCACAATAGGGCCACACCTGCAGGAATGGATTAGATTTAAGAACATGATCTTTTCTTGGGTATATACAGCTTCAAACCATTACACTGGGCTTCTATGATTTCTCAATATTTATAAAAATCATTGCTACTTAATTGATATCACCACTGTAACTTTGCAGTTTTAACTGTCTTAGTATGATGAGTCCCATAGTGAGATTTTGAAACTAGTGGTTAGAACCTGCAAAGAGTATATTTAGCAACATGGTTACCCATGGATTTTTGTGGGTATTATCCAGTATCAAAGCAATCAGAAAAATATACAGTGTCCTCAAAATGTTTTCTACCACATTTAGTGTGTTTGACATTTTATCTAAAAAATATGACTTTCCTCCCCTTTTTTAGTAATAATTCTGTATATGACCTTCTCACACACAAAGTGCAATGCTTCATGTTGGCAAATATTTCTCTCCAGATGGTGCTATTTAAAGCAACCAGGAAAACATAAACTTCCCTATACTACCTTCCCTCCTATAAATAAGTATAAAGGGGAATGAAAGACAAGTATTAACAGAGTGGAATTTTGCTAAGTATGAAAGTGTGTGTCTATATGATCATAGACCTAGTGCAGATTAGTAACCACATATAAATGATATAAAAGGGAGATTGGGAGAGAAACAAACATCTATTAAGGCAACAATAATAGTACATGGTGAAAATTCTTTCTATAGCTTATCTCCTAAAAGCCAGCATATGGGATGGGGAAAGGTGCTGACACCTTTGGAATTGAGTGGAATCTTTTGAACTAAAAGAAAAGGCACTAAAATGAGCACTGTACTCTAGGTGACAAAACTTTGGTCCTTGGGTATATGTATTAACATTTCTGATACTGTTTTAAATGTATACTGGAATAGAATGATTAAATAAATGGATGGCAGATGTTGGAGGCTGGGTCCTAACGGTTGGAGCGGGAGTTAAAAAAAACAAAAACAATGGAAAGAAAATAGAATGATCCATGTGCTAATGGCTTAGAGTTGGGGACATCAGTATGGACTAATGTTTACCTTAATATAGATACATATTCACATGGTTATGTGAAATACATAGGTTAATATAAGCACATATTTTTAGCTCTATCAGTTGAGAAAGTCTAAAAGAATTGACACCCTAATATCAATGAGCATATCAATGAGCACCCAGACCTTGGTTTCTAAGACTATTCTCCAATAATAAAAGTCAGTAATAGAAATCATTTCTCTTTGGAAAAATGACTGATTTTCGGACTAGAACAGAAAGTACACTAAATGAGCCTGTAGTATCATGTAGTGCCGAAAAGTAAGGACTGGCTCAAAAAAAACAAGAACTCCTCATTTATGGAGACTGTCAAAAGAGCACAGCAGACAACTGAAAGAGCTCCTACTTGCCAAACCTGGAGCAATGTGAGCCAAAAATATTAAGTAGTATTGACTTATAATATTGCCCTAAGTATAAATAAATATCCACGGGTCCATACAATCAAGAGCTGAGCTGAGCTGAGGGAGCCTCCAGGTGTCAAAAGTAAACATTTAAGACAAGAAGCCAAAATGAAAGTAACAGTTAAGACTTGCACATCTTACTGCAATGGAATAAGCAGGAAGCTAACCTGGAGAACAGTGCCCATGCTCCCTCTTCCATTTCCCCCAAGGAATCAGGTGGTCTGTACAGATGTGGAGCTGAGGCAGCCCCAAACAAAAGGACCCAAACATTTTATGCACCTGGAGGATGGGAGGAGGGGGGCTAGGAGTGGGAAAGTACTGAATACCAAGTCATTGTTCCAGTTTGCTAATGCTGCCATTATGCAAAATACCAGAAACGGATTCACTTTTATAAAGGGGATTTATTAAGTTACAAGCTTACAGCTCTAAGTGTCCAAACTAATGCATCAACAAGATGATACCTTCACTGAAGATAGACCTGTGGCGTCTGGAAATCCTCTGTCAGCCAGGAAAGCACGTGGCTGATGTCTGCTTGTTCTTTGCTCCTGGGTTGTGTTTCAAAATGGCTTTCTCCAAAATGTCTCTGGGCTTCTGTCTTTGTTCCTCTCTCTCAGCTCCTGTGTGTCCTTGCTTCTTTCTCACAGGGCCTTTCTCCCTAAGCATGTGGGGGTCCTCTCTTAGCTTCTCCAGGGCAAACTCTGGGCTTCATTTCTTAGCTTAGCATGTCCAAACCTCCTTCTTGCTGCATCTCCAAATGTCTCCAAGCATCAGCAAGCATCTGGGTCTGTATTGGCTCTTAGCTTCCCTCTTAAATACTCCAGTGAACTAATCAAGAACCACCCTGAATGGGTGGGGCTCACACTTCCATGGAAATAATTTAATCAAAGGCTTCACCCATAGTTGTGTGAGTCACATCTCCATGGAAACACTCAATCAAAAGTTTCATGCCAAAAGATTGGACTTAATTATCATGGCTCTTCTAGGGTCCATAATGTACCGGGCAGACATAATGGACAAAAGTGTCTTCAGGACTTCCCAACTCCTGCTCAATAAGGAGGTTTCAGCAGAGGCACCTGGAGGAGGTCTCAGCCTAGGAATACAGGCATGTCTAAAAGCATGCCTGGCCAAGCATCCTGAGTCCTTGACTGCAAATCCCTGCAAAGACTGCAAAGCACTGGCCAGGCTCCAAGTCTGCATGGGGAGGGCAGCTTTCCCCCATGAGGACTGTGAGTTAAAGCCTTTGTAATTGTTTATGTTTGGACCTAAACATCACACCTAGGACTTTGGCCAAGTGCTGTACTCCTCACATACTGATAAAAAAAATAATTGAATAAATTACTCAATGGAGGACAAGAGACATATCTCACATGCAGAACAATTTCAAATAATGGATGAAGATAATCTGCTACCAAGGGGGGGGGCATAACTCCCCACTCCTTAGGTGTGGGTTCTGCATAGTGACTTCTTTCCAATGCACAGTGTGGGAAGAGTATAAAAGATTAACTTTAAGGTGGAGAAATCAAACTGCAAACACTACTTCAATCAGGAGATCAAAGACTACATAAATAATCATAGATCATGTTGATAGAATATACATTTGATATGATATGACAAAATGGCAATTTACACCAGTGGTTTTTCTCCCAGTAACCCATAAACCCACTCTTACCATGGAAAAATATCAAACAAATTCCAATAGTAGTGCATCCTACAAAGCATCCTACAAAAATACTCCTCAAAACTGTTGAGGTCATCAAAAACAAGAAAAATCAGCAAAACTGCCCCAGCCAAAAGTAGCCTAAAGAGACATGAGAACTAAATGTAATGTGGTATTCAGAATCGTTTCCTGGAACTGAAAAAGGACATTCGTTCTAAGTAAGAAATAAATCATGGACTTTAGTTAATGATGTGTCAATGTAAATTCATTAATTGTAACAAGTGCATTATAAAATTTAATCATAAATTGGGTATGGGGGAAATGGGCATGCCTCAATTTTTCCATAAGTTTAAAACTGTTCTTTATAAAGTCCTTTAAGAAGGAAAAAAAATGTGGCAAAATAAACCACAAGAAAACCATACAGAAAGGAATGAAGTCCTGATACATGCTGTAAGTTGGGTGAGTTTGGAAACACTATGCTAAATGAAAGTAGCTGGTCACAAAGGCTACATATGGTATGATTCCATTTATATGAAATTTCTACACAAGGCAAATCCATAGTAACAGGAAGCAGATTTGTGGCTGCTAAGAGTTAGTTGTAAGTAGAATAGGGGTTGACTACTAATGAGCATAGGATTTTTTTTTAAGGGGATTAAAATGTCCTGGAATTAGATAGTGGTGATTAATTTGCTGCTTTGTAAACATACTAAAGTCACTGGATTGGACACTTTAAAAGAATGAACTTTTAGGTAAGTGAATTTTCTCAATAACGTTGGTATTAAAAGAAAATTGCTGTGAAAGTTTGCATCTCTAAAATATATTTGGTGCTAAGTACAAATTGCAGATATCAAGAATCATATGATCAATTAAGTGACCTGGAAATGTTTTCTGCCATTAACCCTTCTCAGATAATTAAATATAAGCAGGTAGGTGTATGTGTGTGTGTGTGTGTGTGTGTGTGTGTGTGTGTGTGCATATGAGGTAGTGTATTTAAATTGTTTATATGCCACATCATTTTGATAAAAATGCTGAGGCATGGAGAAACAAAATGACCTGTTGAAATCATCAAACAAATAAGTAAAACTGTCAATTTCAGATTGTGTATCTTTTCACTAATCCATCATTTCTTTTTGAAATCTCCTGATTTTGGTCCCTTTGGCGAAACCTTCCCCATATTACTGTGTGCAAAGGATCATGTTTATGTTCTCGCCCACATAAAATACATCCAATACATAACTGAAATGATTGCTGCTTTGAAGAGGAACTGGGAAAAGAGTGCATAGGATTGTTATTTTCTTGGTTGCCTCTGAGACTACTTGTGCCACTCATGTATGTGTGGCCTGTTCTGAGCTCTGCTATTGCTTTGAAAAGGGAAATGGCTTCTTTAAAGTGAACGTGTCTCCTTTGCATTATTATCTCTATCATAAATTCATTAGCTTTGTATATCACTGTCAAAATAGTGGCAATAATAATAGAATCCAACTGATTATATGTGAAAGAGGAAAATGAGAGCTGACAATGACTTATTATCACACTAGTTTTGGCAAAGGAAGTTCAAAGACTAAATTTACCTACTTTACAATTTGCAGATCCTCAAATAAATTTCAGTAAGACTGAATAACTCAAATCATTCTATATTCTGGATTTTTTTTTCAAAAACTATTTTTACATTGTCTTGTTCATCTTTTGTAAAATTAACAATATGTAATCATCAGTGTTTCAGTTATACACAGTATCCATTAACTTTGTATACTGACAAATCTATAGAGATACTATAATATCATGTCTATGTAAGGGATACATATTTGTGAATGCATAAAATAAAAACCCATTCTAATAATTCAGCAAATAAATAAACTACTGGAACATACAGGAGTTTTGCAAGGAACTATGTATAGATTGGGTAAAGTGATTCAGCAATTTAAAATCAGTGAAAAAATATTCAGCACAGAGAAGGAAGCAAATTATCTTAATGTAATGTCTTTAAGCCATTAAAATAGATCACATTGTATAAACCAGGTTAAAATTTAAATCCAGCATAAAGCAAAAAGAAAACGAAGCCTTAAAAGAGGATATAGTAAAATCAATATTGCTCTTACAGAGTGAAAGTATTGTCTTGGAACTGGTCAGTAAACCATTAAGGTATCAGGACAAAAATTTTGAAGTAAAACTCCTATAAATTACAAGAGCTTAATTGCTGATGCATTACTAGAATATGCTACTCTTAATTCTGGGATCTTCTCAACCAATTTGGGAAGGGGTCAATGGAGAAAATTAAATATGCCTATGTCAGTGAATATTTAAAAGAAGTAAATGTAAATCAGGCCATAAAGGGAAAAAAAAAAAATTGGGTCCAGGCTATTTTAATCTAGAAAGAATTGATATAGGGCAAATAGCCCATTGTTCCTTGAATGGAGGCTTGGCTCTCACTCACTATTTAGGGGACTAGTACACAACTGCATTGTAGCCTTCTGTCTCTGTGAGCAAACTTAGTTTAATTAAAAGAAATTTGAAAGTTCAATTCAAGGAGAGATTTTTAAAATAGATTTGAGGCTTCTAAATATATGAACTTGGATTTAGAATTCATCAATATATGGAAATGAGGAATCACAGAAACTAAACGTCCTCTGGGTGCATCTTATACATCACGGGCAAGTCTGTAACTATAAATTTTATTCTGTAATAGTAATTGTTTCTCACTGTGTCCATCTCTAAGAGGACTGGTAAATAACAATTCTAGACAGATAAACAGTGAGGTCAACTAGAAGTCTCTGGTCATTATGTTCTTCATTTATAAAGAGTCAATGCAGTAGTGAAAGTTTGAAAAGAAGGCCATCATGGTTTAACATTGTGTAGTGGTTTGAAGGGCAAGCTTTGTGTTCAAGTCACACCTTTGCCAATCGGTTGTTATATAACTCTTTCCTAGGCTTTAGTGACCTCTCCTGGGAAAGGTGGAAGATGGTGACAAGGGTGATGCTGGAAATCATAACAGCTCTGTTACTAAGCTTATTTTGAAGATGAAATAATACTTGCATGCTACTGATTGCTGTAAAAACTGAACAGGATTAACTTATCCTCTTCACCAGGCTCCTAACAAATATTAATAGCATAATGACACATTCCTTGTTGCACATAGAATAAAACAAATTAGCAGTCTATTTTCTAGAAGCTTGCAATACCAGTCAACTGGAAACTTTACCTGTATGGATACTTGAAAATAAGTCTAAAACATCGTGCAAACTTCATGTGTAAAAATTGAAAGGATTTGTCATGGCATGACAGAAAACCATTCAAATTATTTATAGGCAGTGATAACTACAAAACTGGGCACAAATAATAATGGGCCTGTGATAGGGACATTCATATTAGTTCTTTTACAGCAACGCAAAATTCAGGAGGGACATTTTCTTGCGTATTTTACCCATGCCTCCACATCCTTAAGGCAGACTCACAGTTACTGTTTTCCAGGGGGGACCTCAGATCCATTTAATTCAGGCCCATGACCAATTCATATAATATGATAGCCTTCTGACCTCTGGTTCATGGTTCAATGGTGTTCTGTTCAACCCCCTTAGGGAGGAGAAATCTGCCTTTGCATTTTCACTTCTCAGAATCATGTAATTGTTTCAAATATGAAAGGAAGAATTTGAGTCTCAAATCTTAGGCATAAATAACCAGATAGTCTGCTAAGTGGCGTATTTTCAAAGCTACTAGGTAGACCACCATCTTTTCAACGACTCCTAACATTGTGCATTAGAAAAGAAAAAAAATAAACTAAACCAAAGGAGAAAGGACATAGAGGTCCTTGAATAACAACCTCGTCTGCCTTGGTTTCCTCATCTTCAATATAAAGTCTTAACAATATCAGTGGTCTTTAAACTTTTATTTTAGCAACGGAATTATTTTTCAATCAAAACAGATTGGCAGAATCTTAGTGCATAAACAGATAAAAGCGTAGTGGTTGAAATCACGAATTCTAGAGCCCTGGGCACTTAGCCTCAAGATCACAGGTAGGCAAGCCCTGAGACTGCCAAACATTATTTCTTTGATAAATATATCTGCAAACTACTGGGATAGAGCAAAGAATCTCATATACTCTTTAATTTTAATAGCTGATGATTACAGAATTGTTGGAGAGGAAAAAATCTTACATGTCATTGTGATTCATTTCAGGACACATATTCTAAATAGAAAGACTGGAATTCTCCGTGGTATTCTAAGTAGACAGACGAATATGGTCAGTGACTTTTAAACTAATTCATTATTGTCTTCATGTGGAAACTTTTTAAATAAGCAGATTACACAGTAACATCGTGATAAGGTTTTGATCCAATGAAAATGGGCTGAGGATGCAGAATCTGAATATTTTTAAGCTTATCAAAGGATTTAAAAATCAGCAAAATGTGGGGACAAAAAAAATAGGACAGTGAAAGAAATCTCATCCCTTTCAGAGGTAAAAGATATTACAGTATAAATGTCCATCATTTACTCCTATCCAAGAGAAAGTTTTAGAAAAAGGAAAAAGAAACATGGGTGTTCTGGTTTGCTAATGCTGCAAATGCAAAACACCTTTTATAAAGGGGGTTTATTTGGTTACAAAGTTACAGTCTTAAGGCCATAAAGTGTCTAAGGTAAGGCATCAATAATCGGGTACCTTCACTGGAGAAAGGCCATTGGCATTCTGAAAACCTCTGTTAGCTGGGAAAGCATGTGGCTAACGTCTGCTTGCTCCCAGGTTGCATTTCAGAATGGCGTTCTCCAAAATGTCAGTTTCACCTTCCGACGGCTACATTCAAAATGAATCTCTTAGCTGCAGCTGCTCTTTCTTTTGTCAGCTCATTTATATGGCTCCAGTGATTTATTTCAGACCCACCCTAAATGGGTGGGGTAACACCTCCATGGAAATTATCCAATCAAAGTCGTCACCCAGTTGGGTAGGTCATATCTCCATGGAAAATATTCAATCCGAAGGTTCCAACCCAATCAACACTAATACATCAGCCCCCACAAGATTGCGTCAAAGATAATGGCATTTTGGGGGACATAATACATCCAAACTGGTACACTGGGTCAAAAAATAACGGAACATTTTTTGGGAAGAAAGAGAAAGGAAAGGAGAAAATAAAACTTGCAGAAAACATCAGATTAACACCACCTTCCTTTTTTTTTTTTTCTTAATCTTCACCATGGTTTAGTGTGGTGATACCTAAAAGCCTCCAGTGGTCATTGTTATAAATTACAGGATTTGGAATCAGAATATCCAGAGGGAAATGCAGTTTCCTTAATTAATCAGTTAATTAATTAATTAATTAAATTTTTTTTAGATGCTGTACACTTAGTCTCTCTCTGAGCTTTGTCTCTTAGATGGGGAACGATAATGAATCTGTTTATGATGGTGCTTTATAAAATATATGTATAGAAGTTTGTGTTAAGCTGGAAATGGATATTCCTAAATAATTGAAATAAATAGACTTGAAATAAAGAACTTAAGCTAAGCAGTGCTTTACATTTAACTTTATATAATATCTTTACTCTTTGGGGAGTTTCCCACATCTGAAATCTGTAGTTTAGAGAACCTCAATGAGTCGATAAAAGTCAAAAAACTAGTTAGAGTTTGGACCCAGGTCTTTGTGTTTCTCTCATCCAAGCTTTTAACCTGATGTACATAATTTACTGTTATAGTAGTAATCTAGTAATGTTTTAAGAAATATCCAATAAGTGACTTTTCTCCTCTAACCTAATATAATCTGCATACACTACAGCATAGTGTTTCAACAGATAGAATGTTATAAGTCCCAAAGCCATTCTTCATAGCATAGATTTACCTGGATAAAATGCTTTCTGTACACAGAAAGCTTAGTAAAGACTGGGAAAAGGGAAGAGGCATTCCCTTATATGTCTTCCTGCTCTATACTTTGATTTTATGTTGTTAAATGTGGCAATAGTGGCTGAAACTGGATTCCTGGTGTGCATTTGCAAGTTTCATGAAAATTTATATTTATACACTTTGCCTTTGGTGCACACTAGCTGCTAACAATGGCATTATTTATAACTCCTGTATTTTAAATAAAATCATACCTATCAAATTCATTTTCCTTTATTCTCCTATTATGGTGCCTCCACCCCGTTCAGGTATCGTTAATCCCTCTTGGGTGTTCTGCATGTTATCTGCATAGAATATTGATGTGTTCTGTTATCTGGTGCTAACATTATATTATATTACATGGGCTTTTAGGTTCTTTCTCTCATTCTTCACTACAATACATATGATTAATAGCTGGGCATAAAATTCTGGGTCTTCTTAGTTTTATTTTATGTTTAAATTGTGTTTACTTAAACTTTTGTCTTCAAGACAAAAAGAAAATTTATATTGGCACATCATTTAAGCTTTAAATTTTAACAAGCTTCTTCCACAATTATGTGCCGCTGATCTACTGGGTTTGGGTCTGAGGAAATTTGTTTCATGTTCAAGTCTGCAGATTTAAATCAGGGGATCATTCCAAAAGGTCTACAAAGAATAGAGAGGGAAAATAACCCTTCAGTGACATTTCTGGAGCAAACTATCCCTTCTACTTTTCTTCAATGGAATGAAACCTTGGAAAATTAAACTCTTCATTCCTTCATTCATTCCTTTATTCAGATAGCCATTCAAAAATATTCCTTAAGTATGTAAGCTTAATTTTGAGAAATCATGACTTGCCAAATCGTATTAGATACTACTTAAATACACATAAAAATTAAAAATTACAAGGTAAGAATTGTTCTTAAGGAGTAGTGTAGAGTTCTAACAGAACATATAATATGAATTTAACTTAGTGAGGATGCTTCACAAGCTTTACCTATCTTCTACAAGATACATGGTGTGTGAGAAGATTCTCTGAGAAGGGATATGGAGGGCTTCTTTTTTTCCTTTCTTGTTCTCTTTAAGGAGACATATAACAGGGTACAGGAAAAGACATCTCTAGCCTACAGCACATCAAAATTTAGTATGTTGTCAAACCAACATTCAGAACTAAATTTGCATCCATAAATAATGTTGATTATTAAATAAGGAAATACAAAATCAAATGCTCTACTATAAGGAAGAATAAATTTTAAGAGAAAATTTATAATCCAAGGGAATTAAGAAGAGGAAATTATAAAAACAAGACAGAATCTTATGAAATAAAAAGAGAGAAAGCAAGTGAATTGCAAAATGAATCCAGAACTTCTGCTTCCAGCAACGGGGTGGACTAGATTTTCAAAAAAAAATTTTTTTTTTTTTTTTTAATGTGAAAAACACCTACTTTAAATCACAGCAAAGTGTGGGAAATCCCTGAGAGTCCAAAATCTAAGAATTGAAATAACAGTGGTAACTGGAATCATAAAACTCAGCTCTCCCATAGCACCCAGGCCTTCATAGTGCACACAGGGAAAGCCAAACTAATGACCTTGGGCTCTGCCAAGTAGGGAAGGTGGAACTATTCTCCACTCCACAAAAATTCACCTTTGAAGACGCTAACAAAAAGGGTAGACCAAAAGCACACAGGTGCTAATAAATGGTGTAGACAGGGAAAACATGTTCTTTCTCCTCAATGACTCTTTTGGGAGGAAAAAATGTATGCTTTGGACTTTGTAACCAATTTTGGGTTACTGATTGCATATTCTAGGAATGCCAGATTCAACAGCATGCTCAAATTTCTAAAAGCAGTAAGTCCAAATTCACTTTGGAGAACAGCATGCTCGACCCCGGCCCCTTGAAATTTCCATGATTGCGATCACACTAATCAAAACCCAGAAAACACTGTCACCGCGTAAAAGTAAGACCTCACCTGATGCTCACAAAGTCAATCAGTAGACACCAGAATTTTGAGAAGAGAAAAAGTTTATTTAGCAAAGACAGGAGCAGTTTCCTCACATCTGTCTCTCTGAACTGGAGAAGCTTTCAGTGTTTTACAGCATTCAACAAATGCAGGCAGGCTGAGGATAATAAGCAAGATGGTTTGAGATGATGAAGTAGGGTCAGAGATAGTCTAATTACTGAGTATGGATAGATACTTAGGCTACTACACTGGTCAGCTGTGCTAACCTCGATTGGAACTGGCTTGGTTCAGCAAGACAGTTTAGAAATTTGGGGGGGTTAGTTCAGGACTGACTCATATTAATCAATAAGGGGCTGCATGCAAGGGCACCCAAATTCAGGACTGTAAAACAAAATAAGGAGATACAAGGGAAGTTAGTCAGGAGTTGTTTGGTTACTGGGTGCAGTTTCAAGGTATAACATCTGCAAAACAAAGCATCTGGGTTTCATTTCAGTGAGTATGATTTTTGTTATTATAATTAGGCAAAGTTGGTTTTTTTACATTTACCTTCTTTTTAATTGCTCATACCTTGATGGTTAAAGCAAATTAAGGCTAGTCTAGCTGGAGCTGTTAAAAACAAGAACTTATCTTGGAGGTGTACAGGTAGGGATTTCAGGGATCAGAGAAAAGACAAATGGAAACTTTGGTAGTCAGGGAGCAGCTGTTTTGGAAGGTGGTCAGTGTGAGTGGGGTAGGGTATGAAAAATGGGTCAGGGTTTGCTACAACATGAAGAAACAAGCAACTGTGAAAAAGTGCCAGCAGAAACCACAAGTAACAGAAAACCCCCAAGGAATTTAGACATTGAAATTATCTATAGAAGATTGTGCAAGAAAGAGTTAACATAGCATTCCTCCCGCACCAGTGGTATTCAGTGGAAGCAGTGCCCACACTGTGAGAGTCCGGGCTTTTGCCCCCTTCCTACCGCGGAAGAAAGCCGGTCTTGTCTGTTGCAGTATGAACCGAGGAGCCCCTGCCACTAGCCAGAACCAACTGGAAGACTTGTAAGTCCAGCTCAGACCTTGGAGCCCCATGACCTTCCAGGAAGTGCAGCCACAAGAGACACCCCCACCCCAAAAACCAGCAAGCCCAGTCCACAGAATCGTGAGACGTTCAAAGTCAATAAGATTTGGCGGGAGTTTGTTATTCCAGAATAACAGCTGAGTTGACATCCCAGCTCCACCACTAGCTACCACACGGCTTCAGGAGCCTGACTCTTCTCACCAGATGCCACCCCTCCCTGCACCAGGTCCCTGCCTCCAGGCCTTCAAGGTGTTTTTCCTAGATCTAACCTACCTCAACAGGATACTTAGTAAGTGCCAAGGGGAAAATGATAAATCTAGGGGTGTGAAAACCTGGCAGATACCTGCTTAGTCAAGTCATCAAAGTTAACATCACCAGTCATGGGACACCTCAATAGCAGGTGCCTCCTCGTGGGAAGCACTGAGAAGGACACACAACCACTTCTGTGATATCCTTACCCAGAAGGCATAACCTGAATTAACCCTGAGGAATTAACCCAAATCGAGGGACATTTTTCAAAATAGCTCACCAGCATTCTTCAGAAGTGTCACGGTCGTGAAAGGCAAGTTAAGGGGGACTCATGCAACCTCTGATCCTGGATCAGATCCTGGCCCCAAACAAAGGCATTAAAGGGACAGTTGGGAAAATTTTAATGAAGTCTACAGATTAGATAATAAAACTGTATCAGTGTTAATTTCCTGACTGTTATCATTGTACTATAGTTGTATAAGATGTTAACATTTGGGAAATCTGGGTTAAGGGTTCATGGGTATATTTTGTCCCAATTTTGCAATTTTTTGTGTATATGGAATTGTTTTTTAAAACACTTTTTTAATGTTAAAAGAAACGTCCCTCGGAGGCAAGGCAAGATGGTGGCATAGAGAGGAGTGGAAGCTAAGCAGTCCCCCTGGAACAACTACATAAAACCAGAAACAACTAGTAAATAATCCAGAATAACTGCGGGGGGACAAACGAGACCATCCACTCATCATACACCAACATGAATTGGAAGGAATGCCTGAGAACACAGCATAAAATCTGTAAGTAAAACCTGCGGAGCCAAGTCGTGAGACCCCCTCCCCCATAGCCCGAGCTGCAGAGCCTTGTGGTGCCAGAGAGAAGCTCTCTCCCAGCAAGCGAATACAGCTCAGCTGAGCTCCAACTGGGGTTTTAAGTAGCGAGTGTGAACTGCTCACTACAGGTACGCAGCCCCAAAAAACAGACAGAGGCTTTGGGTGATGACTGACCTTGGAGAGCCGGAGGGTCACCTTGGACTGGGTCTGAAGGGGACTATCTGTTTCTTTTTTGGCTCAGTGGAGAAAGCCCCAGTCATATTCAGTTTCTAGGGCTGTGACTCTGGGAAGGGTGGAGACACCACAAGCAGAGAGTGAGACCATTGAAATGCTAATGACCTCCACCTGGGGGCTCTGTCTTCTCTAGGAGGAAAGGGGTGGGGCCCATTCCATTCAGAACCAGACCCCAGAGCCTGGGGGAACACGGCCATACCTCCTCACACCAGTCAAGAATTATAGGCTAACAGGCATCACCTGCTGGGCAGAAAAGCTCAGTGACCTGAGGCATCACAGCGTGGAGCAATTTTCTAAGACACACCCGCAGGGAAACCAGATACTGAATATTTCTTCCCTCTGGGACCTGAGCCTGTTCTGGTCCAGGAAAACCTGATTTGGATAACCAAGGAAACCATGCCTAGACAACAGAATATTACAACCTACACTAAGAAAAACAAAGTTATGGCCCAGTCAAAAAAACAAATGTACACTTCAACTGAGATACAGGAATTTAAACAACTAATGCTAAATCAATTCAAAAAGTTTAGAGAACATATTGCAAAAGAGAGGCTATAAAGGAAACACTGGGCATATATACAGCAGAAATCAAAAGTTCAAAAAAACAACTAGTAGAATCTATGGAAATGAAAGGCACAACACAAGAGATGAAAGACACAATGGAAACATACAACAGCAGATCTCAAGAGGCAGAAGAAAACACTCAGGAACTGGAGAACAAAATACCTGAAAGCCTGCACACAAAGGAGCAGATGGAGAAGAGAATGAAAAAATATGAGCAACGTCTCTGGGATCTCAAGGATGAAACAAAGTACAATAATGTACGTATCATTGGTGTCCCAGAAGGAGAAGAGAAGGGAAAGGGGGCAGAAGCAATAATAGAGGAAATAATTAATGAAAATTTCCCATCTCTTATGAAAGACATAAAATTACAGATCCAAGAAGCACAGTGTACTCCAAACAGAAGAGATATGAATAGGCCTACGCCAAGACACTTGATAATCAGATTATCAAATGCCAAAGACAAAGAGAGAATCATGAAAGCAGCAAGAGAAAAGCAATCCATTACATACAAAGGAAGCTTAATAAGACTATGTGCGGATCTCTCAGCAGAAACCATGTAGGCAAGAAGGAAGTGGTGTGATATATTTAAGATACTGAAAGAGAAAAACCACCAACCAAGAATCCTGTATCCAGCAAAGCTGTCCTTCAAATATGAGGGAGAGCTCAAAATATTTTCTGACAAACAGACAATGAGAGACTTTGTGAACAAGACACCTGCCCTACAGGAAATACTAAAGGGAGCACTACAGGGTGATAGAAGACAGGAGTGTGTGGTTTGGAGCACAACTTTGGGAGATGGTAGCACAACAATGTAAGTACACTGAACAAAGGTAACTATGAATACGGTTGAGAGAGGAAGGTGGGGAGCATGTGAGACAGCACAAGAAAGGAGGAAAGATAAAGACTGGGACTGTGCAACTTGGTGAAATCTAGAGTATTCAACAGTTGTGATAAAATGTACAAATATGTTCTTTTACGAGGGAGAACAAGCAAATGTCAACCTTGCAAGGTGTTAAAAATGGGGAGGCACTGGGGGAGGGATGCAATCAGCATAAACTAGAGACTGTAACTAATAGAATCATTATATTATGCTTCCTTCAATGTAACAAAGGTGATATACCAAGGTAAATGCAGATAAGAGGGGGGGATAGGGGAGGCATGTTAGACACTTGACATTGGTGGTATTGTCTGATTCTTTATTCTACTTTGATTTAAGGTTATTTTTCCTTTTGCTGCTTCCTAGCTGTCATTTTTTTTTCCTCTTTCTTTTGCCTCTCTACCTTCTTTGACTCTCCCTCCTGCCTTGTGGAAGAAATGTAGATACCCTTATATAGATAGTGGTGAAGGTGGTGAACACATAAATGCATGACCATGCCATCGATTATTTACTTGGGATGGAATGTATGGTGAGTGAACAAAACCATATTAAAAAAAAAAATGGGTTGATGAGAAAACCTCAAGGGCAATATACTGAGTGAAATAAGCCAGACACATAAGGACACTTATTGCAGGGTCTCACTGATAGGAACTAATTATAATATGTAAACTCATAGACATGAAATATAAGGTACCAAGATATAGGACGAGGCTTAAGAATGGGGAGTGGTTGCTTGGTATAAGCAGAATGTTCAATTAGGATGAACTTAAATGTTTGGAAACGAACAGGGGTGTTGGTAGCAAGATGTGAGAATAACTAACAGCGCCAAATGGTGAGTGAATGAGGTGGAAACGGGAAGCTCAGAGTCATATATGTCACCAGAAGGAAAGTTGGAGGTCAAAAGATGGGAATGTATAAAACTGAATCCTATGGTGGGCAATGTCCATGATCAACTGTACAGATACTAGAAATCACTTCCATGAACCAGAACAAATGTATGACAATACAACTAGAAGTTAACAATAGAGGGGCATATAGGGAAGAACTATATACCTATTACAAACTACAAACTACAATTAGTAGTATTTCAACATTTTTTCATAAACAGTAACAAATGTACTATACCAATACTATGAGTCTACAATTGAGGGGGGTTGGTTAGGGATAGGGGAGGATTAGAGTTTCCTTTTCTTTATTTCTTTTTTCATCTTTCACTTTATTTCTTGTCTAGAGTAATGAAAAGTTTCTAAAAATTGAACAAAAATTAAGTGTGGTGGATGCACAGCTGTATGAGGGTACCCAGGGGCAAGTGATTGTACACTTTGGATCTTTGGATAATTGTATGGTATCTGAACAATCTCAATAAAAATGAAAAAAACAAAAAACAAAAAACATAGCATTCCGAAGAGAACCATCATTAGAAAGTCCTGCTTCTGAGGTGGACCTTTGGTTGGTGTTTGGGAACTTGGATTTCAGGACTGTCCCCATCATTCCCTAATAGTATCGGCTTGTTGTGCCTTAGCTGTTTGTGCAAACAATATGGTTTATGCTGAACACCTGATTTCCTTCTGGGAGCCTGGAGTCTTTAGATACAATCGGGTGGGGGTAACTATGTGATCAGCTCCAACAAAAACACTGGCACTGAGTCTTACGAACTTCCCTGGTAGATGTCCATATCACTAAAAATACATAACAATTTTTACATGTTTCCTAACTAACTAAAACTAGTATTTCTGGATTTAATCATGTCGTGCAGTTACATCTAGTTTATTTGCTTTGTTTCAGGGAATTCCATAGTGTAAATCCATCTGTTTTCTATTGGCAGGTATTTAGGTCTCATTTTTGTATTTTTTAAATTTCATACATTTGATATGTGTCATTCCAAACTGGCTTGCTGGAGGAATTAAGTGTATTTTGTGTGACTTGATTGGGAAAGGACTCCTGGAAGCCCCGGTCTGGTTTCCTCCAGATTTTGCTGCAAGAATCACTTCTCTTTGTTGATTTTGCTGTGTATACTTCCATTGTGTCAAAGAAAAAAACTGCACTGGGCAGTGTGAAACAAGACGATTTTATTCATAGCTACCTTTGTATATATGGCTATGGAACGGGAGAGAGAGAACTCAACTCCAAGGAAGGCAGGGATTTGGTTGAGTTTTATAATCAGGACCAGGGCAGTGGAAAAATACCACTAGGCCATCTGGTAAAGAGCGCAGGGAGTGGTCATGGGTGAATTTGATACTTGGAATAGTTAGATATGAAGTGATCTTTTTCTTTTTTATGTTCCTGCGGTCCACGTTGTTTTTCTATGCAGTCCCACAGCTGCAAGATTAGTTTCTAGGTAGTCAGGGTGGGGGAGGGTGCTGGCAGGGGTGTGGGGGAAGCAGGTTAGTCAAGAGAAGGGAAAACAGTCTTGGTCAATTGTCATATAGCCTAACCGTGAGTATGACCCTATACCAAGCCCTGTGAGCCCTCTTCCTGGATTACTGAACCTGGCAGTGTCACTCCCTGATACAGAGATACCAAATAAATTGTTTAAAATATATTGGAAAATAAACAAACATGAACAAGCAACAAGAAAATATTAATATTTTAAGGGAGATTTGAAACAGAACTTTGGAAATGTAATTCATAATCATTGGAAACACCAGATTAGTAGATATTTTTAAAAGGCTTTATATATAGTATAAAGGAAAACTAGTATAACAGAAGATAAATCTAAAGAAATTAACCTGAAGGTCATAATACAGGCAAAGAGACAGAGAATAGAACAAAATAGAAAGACTAAAAGATTTAGAGGATATAATGAAAAAATCTAGTGTATATGTTACTAGCTTTTAGGGAGAAAGGCATGGAAAAATAAGGAGAAACAATGTCTTTTAAAAGTGGCTGAGAATTTCCTACAATTGATGAAGGACATGAATCTCACTATTCAGAAGCACAGAGAATTCCACCTTCCAAAAGAATACAGATCAAAGGCAAAATGATCTCTACCGAGACCTGTAAAACACAGACGACTTGTCAGAAAAGGGCAGTTAACAGAAGAGAAGCCTTCCAAAGAGCAAAATAGGAAGTAGCAAGATTGTTGATTGATGAGATTAAGTCAGTTAATCTAAAATTGAATATTTAGCTAAACTCTCACTCCAAAATGAAGGTAAAATTTTTTATTATCAGAAAACTACAATGAATGAGTTTACCAATACCTACAAACTCTCACTAAAGAAACTTCTGAAGATGAAAAAAAAAATACATATACTGCAAGACAAGAATTATTATGAGGGAACTCTGGGATGCAAGAAGAAATGTGAACTAAGATGCTGGTAAACTTTGAGATATATATCTAAACAAATGTTGATTATATAAGATGCCCATAGGTAATGCATATTTTGGGAAGTTAAAAAAATGAATAAAATATTAGATAAGAAAAATGTAAGATTTAAAGGCATTTTTGCATTTTATAAATACAAAATCAATATATAAAAATTGGTGTATTTCTATATATCAAAAGCAAATATCAAATGTGATTTAAAATGTATAATACACAGTACAAGTAGTATGCTTGAGGTTAAGTCTTCTAAAAAAATGGTCTTCATTTTTATTTATAAAATATTGTGAAATGACATTAAAAATGTTTTATAAATGGAGAAGTATAGCATATTCATTGATAGGAAAAGTCAATATATTAAATATATCAATTATCAAGAGATTGACTTATGGATTCCATGTAATCCCAGTTAACACATAAACACTATTTTTATTTATATTTTTTAAAAGGAAAAAAAGTGAAAAAGGCTGATTATTTATTTGAAAGGACATGGATGAAAATTTAACTTAGATATGGTCAGGATTTTCCTATTAAATATCATTATGCATCAAACCTTGTAATTAAAACTGTAATAGTTAGACAAAGAAAAATAAGTAAAACATGGATCCCTGAAAAACAATATCCACTCAAATATTAAAATTTCTTATTGACAGAGGTGACATTGAAAATCAATGGGGGTAATTAAAGTCTCCTCTAAAATGAGCCTGGGCTCATTTTTTATTTTCATGGAAACAGGAAAAAAAAAAAAGCACATTGGTTCCTTACACCAGGATTCAAGGGTACTTCTGTGAAAAACAAAATTTTAAAAATCCTGAAAGAAATTATGTATGAATATTCTTATGAATTTAGGGTAAGATTACTTATACTTGAAAATCACAAACCAGAGAGCAAAATATTCCATCTTAAAGGTGAAAAAATAATATTTGCAGTACAAATAAATGGCAAAATTTAGCATCATGAATATGTAAATAACTTCTTCAGATTAATAAGAGCAAAAAAATCAACCAAATAGAAAAACTGTGAAGAGCTTTGAACCAGAATTTTAACAAAGGGAAAATTTATGAGTGGCTAATAAACATATAAAATGAAGCTCAACCTCACAAATAAGTAGGGAAGTGGAAATTAAAATTAGAATGACATATACCACCTCATACGCATTAACCTAACAAAAATTAAAGTTTTGATAAATCTGCCAAGAGTGTGAATAGTGAAAACTGTCATATAGAAATAGATTATAATTATGATGGGGGAACATTTTGACAGTGTTTATTTATGTTTATGATACACACCCTGTGAGAGACATGTACACTGACAGCAATTCCCTTTTAGATATGTAACTTATAGAATATATTGTACACAAACATGAAGAGTCACTTTTAAAATGTACATAGTATCATTACTGGTAGCAGTAAATAATTGGAAAACACCTAAATGTTCATCAGAGGATAGTGGATAATAAATATAGTTATGTAATGAAATACCACGTAGCAGAAGACTTTAAAGAGTCATAATTTTGAGCAATAAAAGAAAAAAAATACAAAAGCATAATATATTTTAATATTGTTTTTATAAATTTTACCAAAATACTAAAAAAATCTACACCTTATTTAGGATATCATATACAGTTCAAGCATAAAGAAATGCCAAGGGAAATAATCACAAAATTCAGGATTTTGATTACCTCTGATGGGAGATAGGGGAAAGGATGCCATTTATGATGAGCTAACAGGTAAGTTCAACTTCACTGTTAATGTTTTCTCTTTTGTTCTTAATCTTGATAGTAGGTGCTGGGGAAGACAGACCTAGGGGCCATCTCCCAGCCCTTCCCTACCTCCCTCTCCTTTTCCATGCATGTGGAAGTTTCAGGGTTTCCATTCTGCAGCGCTGTGTTGATGTTACATCTAACCACGTGGCCTGACTCCTCTTGAACCCCAAACCTGCACAGAGCAGCCAGCTGCTTATCAGAGCGGGGACTCGCACTGGCAGGAAACCCTCCCCTTGGGGTAGATCAAACCACACCCTCAGGCAGCGCAGTTTCTTCTCTCTCGTCTTCGACTGGAAGCAAGACCCGGGGAGCCACCACCCACCGACCCTGATCAGAGCAGTTGTCCTCCCCAGGGGCCTGGCCACAGTGGAATTCCTTCTACTCCTTTGGACCCTTTGTGACGGGTAAGTAATAACGGGGTCATTCACTGGAATTTTCTGTTATGCCTGAGTCTGTATTCCCCTGAGGGAACTCGCTCCACAGTGGGTATTTTTATCCTTTATTAAAATATCCCTTTTTAGCCTAAATACTGGGTATACATTACAATGATTCCATTAACTATATAATTCTATGTATAATATATGATTATATAACGTAATCACCCATAACAAGAAACTAGGTAGAAATATATATATATATATTTATGCATATATATATATATATATATATATATATATATATACACGCAAAGTGGACACCATTTGCAATTTCCGCAATAAGCACTACAGAATAAATCTTGTAAAAATTTAATTTAATTTTCTTTTGGTATGGTAGGAGCATATTGGAAGGAATGAAGTTATTTCGGGATATTTGTTTTTCCCATTGCTTTACTTTGTTTTGTTTAGAAATTTTTTTTATTTGATAAATAAAGTTAATTAAAAAAAGTTTATGGCATTTTTGGATAAAAATCATAAACTTCTACCAAAGGACATTTACAAAGGTTTCCATAAATGGAGAATTATCAGTATTTCATAGATGAGAAGATGCAACATTGTGAAGATTTAATACTCTCCAATCTATAAACTGAATGAAAGGTTTTTTGGAAATTGACAAGTTGACTGTATTATTAACACCTAAGAGGACTGGGCCAAAAATGCCAAAACGCTCCTAATGAAGAACAAGATGGCTATACTTGCTTTTAAAGATACCACAGTTAATAGTAGCAATGCTGTTTATGCAGAGCTTACACTCTGATTTGACGTCTCATTCCTAGGGCTGTCTCACTGACAGAATTTTCCCTGTAGGTTTTCAGCTTCTTTATTCCCCTGAGCTACAGGTTTGGCCCCGAGAGCCAGGAATTCCACAAGTTTCTGACTCCATATCCATGGAAAGCCCCAAATTTGGAATCCCTACCTGTTCCAGTTTGATTTGTTGGTTGTCTGTTTTTTAGAGTAAATCCTACCCTAGCTTCTGCTTTAAATTGCTCCCCTGTTATATTGGTATATAAACATCATCTTAAATGTTTTTATTAAAAGACCAGGTATGCACATTCATCTAAGTACCATTTTAGCAGCATCCTATATGCAATGCTTTCAATTCTGTTTTAAATATTGCTTAATTCATGTTTCCTTAAACCTATGAGTTATTTAGTTATACTTTGAGTTTCCAAACATTTGACTCATTTCTATTTTGCTTTTAAAAAAAGAATTAGTTGTTGCTAAGTCCATTTTACTGTAATCAGAGAATGTGGATTGATTTATATTAGTTATTTAAAATCTGGGAGTCCTAATTT
Organism: Choloepus didactylus; assembly: GCF_015220235.1. Lineage (NCBI taxonomy): Eukaryota > Metazoa > Chordata > Mammalia > Pilosa > Megalonychidae > Choloepus > Choloepus didactylus. The sequence continues at coordinate 10,711,465 of NC_051323.1, read as the reverse complement.
GCAATGTAATATTCAGTCAATATTTGAAAATATGTCGTGTTTCTAAATTTTAGTCTTTTTATTGCATTAGCTTTATTATTCCAACTTTATATAAAAGGGCTTATTTTTAATCTGACCTACAAATTGCTGAATAAGGTATAATAAAGTATGAAACCCTGAAATTAGATTGTCAGTTTCTATTTTTCTATACATATTGTTAGGTTACAAAAGTTAATTTTTTTTTTATCTTTTAGATGGTTTATTCCATTGATCTTTATGTTGCTTGCTCTCTGAATTAAATTTTATATTGCTTTCTTTTTACTATTTTTTGCTATAGCTTTTTAATTCCCTTATTTTTAAGTTTTCTGTCATTTTTAATTTTGGTGTACTATTTTAAGAGCACAAAGTTGAATTTAAAGTCCATCTGATTTTTGCTGAGGATTTAGTAAATATAGTTTAGTAAATTTAGTAAATTTAATCTATTTTATTTCTATATATTTTTATATTATCACTGTGATCTTATTTCTTGTTTTCTGTTTACCAAGTGCTTTTTCTTCCTATTGTATCCTACCTATAATAAGGTTGAAAAATACTTTCTAAATTTCTTCTCATCTTTTATTATTTTGAAAGCTATAAATTTCTTATATTTTCTTTGCATTGCATTGAATTGATTTAAAACATATTTAACTGTAAGTCTTTCTAATACCAGTGTAAGGTTATTCAATGTTTCTATTCCACTCTAGATCAAAGCAATCTTCTTAGTAAGTTTTAGTTGGCAATTGAACAACACTCTCAGGCCTTCATCCTTGAAGAATCTATAGAATACTAGATCAGTCGTTTTGAAATTACAACTTACTAGTGATTATTTGTTTATTTCAAAATATTTTCGAAGTTACTTATTTAAATCTAATGACATAGTTTCCCGGTTGTGCTTGCAACTTCTTTATCCTGGTTTAATTCTCTTTCTTGCTGGTGCATCTGCATCATTAGTTCTTAGGAAGGATTGGAACTTCACAGGCGGTCCTCTCCCTGCTGTTCTCACCAGCTCTATTTTATGTACTTACATTACTCTCCAAACTTCTCTAATTGTGTATTCTGTTAATTCTAAGATACACTTCCCTTTTTTCACACGTTAACATTTCTTAGATTGAGATAAGCTTTATAGTCGAGGCAATGTTAGCCTTGGGTGTAGCTTAATAGACGGTATCTTAGTGGGATGTCAAAATAATTGTGTATCTGATTTAGATTCCACAAGGCTTGGTTGTTTCGGTTTGCTAAATCTGCTGGAATGCAATATACCAGCAATGGGTTGGCTTTTACACTGGGAATTTATTAGTTTACAAATTTACAGTTTTAAGGCTATGAAAATGTTCAAATTAAGGCATCAACAGGATAATATCTGGACTCTGAAGAAAGGTTGCCAGCATCTGGGACACCTCTGTCACATGGGAAGGCACATGGCTGGTGTCTGCTGGTTCTTCTCTCCTGGGTTTTGTTGCTTTCAGCCTCTCGCTTCAGTGGCTTTCTCTGAGCTCCTCTGAGGGCTTTTTTTTTCCCTCTGAGCTTCTCCTGGTTTCTTCTCTCTTATACTCTCATAAAGGGCTCCAGTAAAAGGATTAAGATGCATCTTGAATGGACTGGGCTACATCTCAGTTGAGATAACCTAACCAAAAGATCCCACCCACAATAGGTCTACACCATAGGGATGGATTAAAAGAACATGACCTTTTCTGAGGTATATAACAGCTTCAAACTACCCACTATCATTTATGGAAGGCTATCTCTGTGTCAGGTTTTACTTTTAAAGTTTTACATAGAATATCACTTTAAATCAGCCAAAAGGTCACATAACTGATAAGTGGGCAATGTTGGGATTCAAAATCAGACAGTCTGATTTCAGAGCCCATCCTTTTAGCAATTGTAAAATTAATTTTGTGTCCCTATTTCCAAAATTATGGAATCTTCTACACTTTGATAAACATCAGCTGTAACAACTCAAAATATCCATTTTAGCTCTCACCCTTGTCTGAGAATTAGTGAATCAGTCCCTCCAGAAGAGGGGCTATATAGGCTGTCTTTTCACAAATGTTCCCAGGAGATTTGTATCTTCCAGCCAGTTAAGAAAACACTGCCTTGGTCCAGTGGTTTTGGGAAAGGAACTATTTAGAGACTGTAACTCCTGATCACCAAGCAAAGCCTTAAAATCCAAGCCAATTGGACAATTGCTGTTTTCCTTGGGAGGAAGTAAGAGTCTTTAATATTAGTTAAGTTTCTCCCCAGGTTTTGAGTCTGAGCCTACTTTGGGACTTGTCCTTCACCTCCAGGGATGGATATTTCCAGTTCTACCTCTCTGGAGGCATCAGAATACCTCATAACCTATTTACTACTTGGATTGTTGGTAAGGGCTGCTTACTGCCAGCATGGGTCAAGGAACAATCAAGTCTTGAGCCACTTGGGTTCTTCTGTTTGAACTTGGAGGACAACTGTTTGAAAAAATGCCACATGCTTCTAAAACCAATTTGATAATCATTGTTCTCCTTCAAATATTTTCTTTCTTTTTTCCTTCAAGAACCTGGGACTCAAAGAGATAAAGTAGCTTTGCAAATTAGTGTCAGACTGGCAATATTGTTGATGGAGACCCTCAGGTCATTGCATGTATGCTGTACAATGGAATCTTTTTAGTGTATTTCTTAAATGAATGGGTGATCATTTCCACATTCATATTCCATACAGTGTATTGGGCTAAATGTCATTAATCTGAAAGTTTCTATCAGGTGGAACTCAGCTGAACTTTTAGTTTCAAATCAAATCAATTTGAATGAAATCAGGTTCAGCGTCTGATCTGAGCTTGATGTCAAGCAAAATTCCAATTTGTCTAGGCAATTGTGCTTTCAAAAGCCAAATTCACTTTCAAGCTTTATTTCTTTCCCCCTTTCAACTCTATTTTCCTGAAGTCAAAATGAATCAAATGTAACCGTGTCTTTATTATTTTAATTGGATAATTTTAACTGACAGTTCGTATTTCAAAATTCCAGCAATAATATATTAGATATGAAAAGTCAGAGAATTTCTTGGGTAATGATCAAATGGAAAAAAATGTTATTTGCTGAAAAGAGTAAAAAAGGGTTTAGAGAGGGTGTTATATCTTTTGGTATGTCTAGACACGCACACACACATGCATGCACGCGTGCACACACACACAACCTCACCAAGCAATAAAGAGTTGAGGACACAAATTTATCCTGATATCTCAAGGCCTTAGTTAACCTATATGTAAAATTAAGTTGGTGATTAATAAGAGCTTCCCTTTGATAATCTTTAGAAAGAGAAAGATTAGGAGAATGGGCTCCCAATACAAAAGTTAATTAAAATATGTGCCTTTTTCTTCACATAATGAACACAATTATTTCATTAAATTAAGTTAAATACATTCTAAGTCTGTGAGGAAATTTGAGGTCATGACTTTCAGTTCTCTATCAGAAGAGGTGGTGATATGAATTACGGTAATAGAGAAATAGTCCACCTTGTTACATCGTTAGCTTGTTTTAATAGCTCTTCTCACCTTAAATTTTCAAATTATAATTTTATATAAAAATCTCAATTAAAAACACTAATGTTCAATTTTCTTATTATATTTTTCCTAATGTTTCCTTTTTTTTAATACTCAGAATTATTTGGGCCACTTATTTGGTTGACCCTGTTATATGAGTTTATAATAAAACTTTACTTTCCCACCAATTCTTGTTTGATTTTTCCTCTTGATTCAATGTTCTTTACCTACATTTCACTCATAGATCCCAGATAATGACAACTTTAAGAAATATAGGCATAAATAGGGTCTTTAAATAGTGCATCTGTACCAGTAACCTCTACCAAGGCAATAAAACAGATCATGTCTTCAGTGCAATACACAGGACTGGTCCTTTTATTGTTTGTCCTTTAAGATTTTTGACTCTGTAGTTTTGAGTATATTTCCTATTTTCCATTGTGACTTTTATTAAATCCATTTGATGTTTCAGTCGTATTCCTGATAATAGCTCACAGCTTTCTCCTGAATTTGATTTTATGGCTGTTGTTTCACAGAATACCAAACCTCCTGTTTGATAGTTCTCTTATTCCCTGTTCACTGTCAAATCATGATAGGGATTATTTCTATGGACTCATTGATCTGCACCAATGTGGTTTTTGGGTGAGGCATCATGCTTTTGTGGGCACAACTTAATCAATTTTTCATGTGCTCCTTTACTGTGCTGGGCAGTGGGGCTACAGGTACACTTTTTTGGAGTCATTTTGTCTCTCCCCCTTTAAAAATTTGTTTTTCAGCTAACTCTAGAACTTTCTTCAATGGCACATTTAGATATGTGGTTCCTCCTCTTCCAAATATTTTGTCTTAATCAATTGTTGTCTCTGATATTGAAGACATTTATATTGGTTCTCACAAGCAAATTCTTTTCCAAGTAAACTCACTACTATGCCTTAGTTTTCTTCTTCTTCTTTTTTTTTTTTTTTTTTTTTTTGCATGAGCTTAAGATATTCATGTAATTCTTATCAATGAATGCAGGATTTGGTACTATGGCTTGCAAACTAAATCCAGCCCTTCACCTCTCCACCTCTTTTGGTAAATAAAGTGTAATTGTAAAAAAATAAAACACTTCTATTTGTTTATATATTGTCTATGGCTGCTTCACTGAGAGTGGAGATGTTGCAGCAGAGACATATGGTTTACAAAGGCTAAAATATTTAGTACCAGGCCCTTTTCAGAAAAAAGGTTTGCCAACTCTGAACTAATCTAGTAATTTCTTATTTATGGATACACCAAAAGCCTTAATCTTCTATTTGGTAAATGATTTAATCTCTTGCACAATTTAAACTTCCTCTGTATTCCCCTGTATTTGTTAATATGTTTTTCTGCTTGTTTTCTTTCTTCACAGAGAATGACTGTGTATTATAATCTTATGAAAAATTTTAAGTATGAATAGTCCAACTGCTTTCCCATGGCCAAAATAAGCCAGTTTTGCATCCCTAACTCATCTTGTATGAGAGTTTATATAGCCAAATATTGTAGTCCCAGAGAATCTGTATTTTGCTTACCTCTTTGGTTATCGTGCCTCTTAAATGAGCAAATAATGTGTCAGGCCTTATGTTAAGTTCTAGAAGACAGGTAATAACACAATTGATTATCTACTTTTTCAATCCAATTTTACTGAACAAAGTATTGAATAATCATCTTGGTTTCATAAATGTTCATTACCAAAAATTTAAGAAGGGATAGCTAATCTGTTTAGAAATATTGTACATGTAGCCAATATCTTGCTATTTCAAGTAACAGATATAACTCTAAATTGAAAAATCATTAATATGATGGTCAGCTAAGTGAAAGAAAATGTAAAGTGTTTTAACAGACAAATATTTATTAATCACAACCAAAATTAAACTACATGAAACTTTTTGCTTTCTTTTCACACTAAGCTGCATTATGAGAGAAATTCATATTTGAATCTCCTTTGACAGCTAACCCATCTTTGGCAGGAATATAATTCAGGCTGTAGAGGTGCTCCAAGATCCCTACTAATGGATCTTAATAATTTCAAATGTTGGTTGTTAAATAGAGCACCTTGACAAGAGTTCTAAGTTGTAATTAAGTTGTAATTTTGCTTCTGGCTTTTTTTTTTTTTTGGTCCAGGAATACTAAAATTTTCCTTCTGGCCTACATACCACTCCTGACTATTGATACATCATCTTCAGGCTAATTAAGATAGTTAAACATTTGCTAAAGACAGACTTCACAATATTGATAAAGAGTTCCATCCAAGTGGCTGTTGCCAGTTTTCACTTCTATACCTTTTTTTTCCTCACAGTTTTCTATCCTCATTCCAAGTCCAGTGCTCTCATCCCATCTCTCACTCCCCATTAACAAAAGCAACTCTCAGGAGAATTTCTGATGCCGTTTATACCTAAGTATTAACATCAATCATTATGTCTCTTTTCCCAGGCAACTTTTTTTTATCAGCCCCGATTTATCTATGAAATGGTAAGACTTTATTTCCTAGACAAGTGATTACTAGCAGATATGGTGTTTATTTGCGAAGGAGTACATCTCTGGCAGTCTTGAAAAAAGCCTACTACTTAGGCAGTTGCATTCTTATCCTCTGGGCAACAAGTGCAGACTCTTTTCTTTGTATTCATGTTTTAGTTTTCATAGCCCTTAAACATTTTTTTAATGTACCATTTTCACTTTAAGCCTGTGAAGGTAGCAAAGAATGTGTCATTATATACAGTTTTTAAATAGTAAAATATTATGCAAGGAAGTATGATGATATGTTCCAATTCTTTAAATTATCCAATAGCAGATAAATCATGAAAACTTAAGCTTATTGTTATTTTTTCCATTCATGATATGTCCATGTATAAGTTAGCTATGCATAAAAAAGTTCCAGCATTTTCCTGAACCTCCACTCAACCCTAACTGGTATATTTCCTGCTGATTAACAATGTGCCAACTGGGATGGTGACTAGGATGGAGAGCTCAAAATCCCATTCCAGAACCTTGTGAAACTATGCCTCCCTTGTTTTCTTGATACTATCCTGATATGTAGAGAAAAATAAAATAAATTATCATTAAAATCTGAACTTTTCTGTATGCTGAGTGCTTTATTTTGATTGATTTCTAACTTAGAGCATGCTGAAATTTATACTCTGGCAATATTCTACCCATTTTAAATATGTATACGTGATTGGGAAGAAATATACACAAGCAAATCATTGAGGAAATCACTCAGATAATTCAAATGGTAAAAAATGCCCATCTTTATAACTTATGTAAGAATAATATAAGAGCAGATGAGTGTCTCCCAATGACTGGATGGGTGGGGGGTCAATATCTGTGTAGAATGTTAAATTGCAGAGTGCTACAATAATATAAGTTTGGTGGATTGAACATGCCCAGCTCATGCACACTCATGGTCTTGTTCCACATTCTGGAGGGTGTAGACCTATTATAAGTAAGATCTCCTCAAGATTTTACTTCAATTAAGGTGTGGCCCAACTGAATCAGGTTGGATTTTAATCTGGATTACTGGAATCCTTTATAAGGAGAGTGAAAGTCAGATGGAAAGAGAAGCTGCTAGGAGCAGCCAGAATCTGGAAGTCAACAGAACTCGAAAAAGAGACGAGAAAATGCCGCCATGTTCATTGCTGTGTGATGAAGAAGACAAAGACCAGGGATCAGAGCTAGCCAGCCCCAGAATATCACAGTCTTCTGGGACAAAGTATCACCTTGCTGATGTCTCAATTTTGGACTTCTCCTAGCCTCAAAACCATGAGCCAATAAATTCACGTTGTTTAAGCCAACTGTTGTGTTGTATTTGTTTTATCTGCTAAGAAACTTAAACAGTATGCCATTCATTTCATATAAAGCTAGAATAAGCTGTAAAGATCAGGAAGATATTTCAGCATTTCAAGATTGTTCCAACCTAATAAACCTTAAGAACTACTAAATCAAAACAGATAAATTAAAAAAATTAAGGTAGTTTTGTTATCAGCAAATATTTATTGACTACTCCTTGCTGACTGGCATCATGTCTGAGATGAATGGGCATTGTAGAGGGATTGAAGACTCTTCTTCAAGGTACCAGGAATGCATTTAGTCTCTTTGGGGTCATAAAAAGAGATGTAAGCAACTGGTAGGAGGTTTCAGTGTTGCAGGTGGTGAAACAGAATACACATACCTGAAATACAAGAGATATGTATTTTCACAACATAACAAAAATTTACATGCATTCTTTGCCACGTGCATACTATATTACATAATATTCCTTTGCTCTATAGAAAATGACAGCAGAATGGGACATAAACTATATTCAGACTAGAAGTTACACATTGAACCTCACCAGATCACCAGGTCTGGCTCATAGGCGTAGGCTCCAGACCAACTCAACCCCAATACCAAAGAACCAACCAGGCAAAAAGTTGCCCATGAGTTTTAATAGGGGATTTATTTACAGGATGATTTTTCCTGATGGCAGCTGATTGGGAAATGGGAGTCATTGATCCATGCAAACAAGAGGAAGAGTGTCTTATATAGTTCAAGAGAGCCTCACTAGATTTGGTTACAAGGAAACCTCCACTGAGTCCATGAGAGTTGATTACCAACATTGACCAGGATCAATGACCTTCAGTGACTGTGCCCTGGTCACATGGGCTCCTGCATGCTCAAGGCTCCACCCTTTTCCCTAAGGGGTGGGGGATTCTGACCCCTGGGCTGCCACAGCATATTTTATTTAGATTACCTAGTGTTCTTGAGAACAGCGTTTTAACTTTTCAAAACTGATTGTCAGCATTTAGCTATCAAAGATTGTGTTAAAACTTCCAAGTATCTAGATTCTAGGGTTTTTGTTTTCATACAACCATGACATGTAAGGTGCTTGACTTGCCCTCTTACCATACATGATTATTACAGGTGTGAAGGAACATACCACGGATGAATGAAAAATTATTAAACATACATTGAAGCTAGAAAATGTGACTCATTAGCAGAAAAAAAGAAGTGCCATCCATAGAATCTGACCCCAAGATGACAAGATGTTGGAATTAGCATAGAATAACTTTAAACTAGCTGTAAAATGTTCTCAATTACTTAATGGACATGTAATTTTAATAAAAGAAAATACAAAGATTTAAGCAGAGAAAAGGGAACTTTAAAAGAAATAAAAAGTAAATATCTGAAATTAAATATCCAAATTTAAAAATTTCCTGGATGGGTTTAAGGGAAGTTTAGAAATGATAAAGGAAAAAATGATGTAATTAAAAATGGATCAGTAAAAAAATCCATTAAATATATAAATAAATTTGAAGAAATAAGAGAAAAAAACCAAATATATAAATAAATTTGAAGAAATAAGAGAAAAAAACCAAATATATAAATAAATTTGAAGAAATAAGAGAAAAAAACCAAATATATAAATAAATTTGAAGAAATAAGAGAAAAAAACCAATCTGGAAATAAAAACATGCTGGGAAAACAATCTCAAAACAAAGAAAAATTTAAAGACTTCTATCGTAAAAGTTATTGCTCCCAATAAGAAAGATGTGGAAGAATTGGGCACATATACAAAAATGGTTAGTGAAATAATGACTGAAAAATTCCCACATTTTAAGCAAAAATAAATAAATGCAATTAGAAATCCAAGAAGCCCAATAAACTCAAATTATGTTGAAAACAGAATAGACACATATGGTGTTCTGGTTTGCTAATGCTTCCAGGATGCAAAATACCAGAAATGGACTGGCTTTTATAAAGGGGGTTTATTTGGTTACACAGTTACAGTCTTAAGGCCATAAAGTGTCTGTCAACAAAGGGTACCTTCACTGGAGAAAGGCCAGTGGCATCCAGAAAACCTTTGTTAGCTGAGAAGGCACATGGCTGGCGTCTGCTGGCTCCCAGGTTGTGTTTCAAAATGGTGTTCTCCAAAATGTCTGCATCAGCTTCAAATGGCTGTCTTCAAAATGTCTGTCTCAGCTACAGCTAGCTGTGAGCTCTGTCTGAGCTTTTATAGAGCTCCAGTGAACTAATCAAGGCCCACACTGAATGGACATGGCCACACCTCCATGGAAATACTGAACCAATAGGTTCCAACCTAATCCACACTAATATGTCTGCCCCTACAAGATTGTATTAAAGAATATGGCTTTTTCTGGGGCACATAATATATACAAACTAGCACATTCCACCCCCTGGACACCAGAAAAGCATATTCTTTCCAATACAAAATAAATTCATCCCATCACAGTATCACAAAAACTTAAATCATTTCAGTATCAATAGGTAAGTACAAGATCCCATCAAAATCAGTTACAGGTATGGTGTGTCCAAAAGCAAAATTCCCCGATGGCTGTGAATCTGTGAAACTTACAACAAGTTATCTGCTTTCCATATACAAAGGAGGGACAATCATAGGTTAAACATTCCCATTGCCATAAGAAGAAACAGTAAGGAAAGCAGGGTTTAAGGGACCAAAACAATTCCTAAAACCCACAGGGCAAACTTCATTAGATTTCAAACTCTGAGAGTCATTTATCCTTGGGGCTTGAGAGATCAGGAGTCCAACCTTTTCCAAGGGCCTTCATGGTTTCCCTTTTCTCTCCAAATGCTGAGGTGAGTGTTCCAACATATCCACACACTGGGGAGACCACCTTCTCGACCCCACCATCCTCAAACATGAGGGCAGCACCCGGATTCTCTTCCATCTCTGGGGCACATGCTCAACCCCTTCAGAACAGTGAGGTGGTGGCCAGGCTCTCCCCAATTCCCTGGGAATGTGCTCCACTTCTTTGGGGCCTGGGGTGGCAGAACTGTTCCTGAGCATTGAGTTAGAAGGCCTACCCTTGACCTCCAGGACAAACTCACCCTTTCCATGTGTGTGGGCCACTCCACTCTCCCAGCCTGAGACCTCTTGTCTCCAGACCTCAACCTCCATGGCTCTGTCTTTGAAGAAATTTTTCCTTCAATTTGTTCCTTGTCTGTATCCTCCAGTCTAGACTGGCAGTGGCTCCATCTATAAATATCTCCCAAAATTTCTGTTGGCTTTGCATGAAGCACACAGGGGTCAAAGCTGTCAGACAATAAGACTTTCCACAAATCCTTTCTGCTTAACTCCTTCTCCAATCTTGGATTGTACTGAAATGGTGGTTGGGTTCCGTGATTGGTTAAATCCTCATGTGGGGCTGTAGCTACTGGGGTTCCACCCCCTGGAAGTCCAGAATTTTCCAAACCATCATTTTCTGGTATCTTTAAACCCAGGAGTTCAGTTCTAAGTTTATCTCTTTCCACTCGCATTTTACTATAAGCTGCAAGGAGAAGCCATGCTATATCTACAACTTTTAGTTTAAAAATCTCATCAGCCAAGTATCCCAGCTCATTGCTCTCAAATTCTTCCTTCCATCTGACACCAGGACTCAATTTTGCCAAATTCTCTGCCACTTTAAAATAAGGATTGCCTTTCTTCCAGTTTGCAACAACACATTCATCATTTCTGCTCAAGTCCTCTTCAGAAGTATCTCTAGAGTCCGTATTTCCACAAACAGTCTCTTAAAAGCTGTTTAGGCCTTTTCTATCAAGCTCCTCACAATTCTTGTAAAATCTTCCCCTTCTCCATTTAAAAAGCTGTTCCAACATATTTAGTATTTGCAAGCTCAGCAGCACTCCACTTCTCTGGTACCAAAATCTGTTCTGGTTTGCTAAAGCTGCCAGGATGCAAAATACCAGAAATGGACTGGCTTTTATAAAGGGGGTTTATTTGGCTACACAGTTATAGTCTTAAGGTCATCAAGTGCCCATCAATGGAGGGTACCTTCACTGGAGAAAGGCCATTGGCATCCAGAAAACCTTTGTTACCTGGGAAGACATGTGGCTGGTGTCTGCTTGCTCCCAGGTTGCGTTTCAAAATGGTGTTCTACAAAATGTCTGCATCAGCTTCAAATGGCTGTCTTCAAAATATCTGTCTCAACTGCATCTAGCTATGAGCTCCTTCTATCTGAGCTTTTATAGAGCTCCAGTGAACCAATCAAGGCCCACACTGAATGAGCATGGCCACACCTCCATAGAAATACTGAACCAATAGGTTCCAACCCAATCCACACTAATATGTCTGCCCCCAGAAGTTTGCATTAAGGAATATGGCTTTTTCTGGGGGATATAATATATACAAACCAGCACATATGGTAACACAGTTATACAGTTGAAAGAAAGGTAGGGAAAGTCTCAAAAGGAGCCAGAGTTAGACAACATATAGATATAAACAATAGCTGACAGACAAAAAATATAAAGTGAACTGACAAAACAATAGTCTATATCCAGAGAAAATATCCTCCAAAAAGTGAAGGTTAATAAAAATATTTTCAGATAATATTTTTCAGGTAATTTGTCATCATGACACAATAATTTGTCACAACTGACACAAGATGGAAAATGAGACTTACAGGAAGGGGTAAATAATACTGGAAATAATAAATATGTGAGCAATTAAGATGGCCTTATATTCTGTCTTTTCTTAATTTTCTTAAAAGATGAATGGATATTTAAACTGAAAGCATAACACTATTTTGTGGGGTTTACAATATGTACATGTAAATTATATATCAATATTACAAGGACCTATGTGAATTATTAGAACTACAAAGTTGAAAAGCTATTCTATTTTACATTAAGTAAAGTAATATTAACTTTAGTCTGAGATAAACTAAGAATGAACATTTTAATCCCTGAAATAACCATTACAAATTGAGGCAAACAGATATATCTGAAAAGCCAGTAGAAAATTAAAATTAAGTATTAGAGATGTATTTATTTTGACAACAAAAAACAAGGAAAGAGGTGCAGAGAAATATGAAAACAGAACAAACAGAAAATAAATAATGTATTGCTAGTAATAAACCAAAATAGATCAATAATTATACTAACTATGAAGCTATTTCAATTTAAAAAATAATATTGTCAAACTGGGAAAAAATACAAGACTCAACTGTATGCTGTCTACAAGAGATATCTTCTAAATATAAAAAAAAACATAAGATGAAAATGAGTGATGCAAAAGATAGACCATACAGACAATAAACATAAGAAAGTGGGATTGGCTATACAATTAACAGTCAGAAAAGACAAGGAGTATTAGCAAGGGTGACAGAAGATATTTCATAGTGATAAAAATTTGGTTCAATTCATCAGGAATATGAATGAGTTTGTGCCTAATATTAGAGATACAAAGTCCACAACACAAAATAATCAGAACTCAGTGAAGAAAGGAACACATTTACCATTACAATGGGATATTTTCACGTCATTTTCTCAGAACTTAATTGAAAAATTAGATTAAAAATCCATAGGATTTTAAAATACATATATTTATGTTTATTTATATATTTATGTTTATTTACATATAAAATATATATTTATATATATTTATATACATATATATAACACTAGCTATAACATTGATCTAATTAACATATATGGAACACCATACCTTATAGGTACAGAATGCACATTTTTTTCAAATGCACATGAAACAGCTACCAAAATAGATCTCATGCTGGTTTGTGAAATAAATATTAACTTATAACAATTTAAATCATATAGAAATCAAATATTTAACTAAATAATAATGAAAACATAACATATCAAAATGTTTGTGATGGAGTTAACACAGTGTCTACAGAAAAATTTATAACGTAAATTACTTGTATCATGAAGACAGCTATGGTTAAAAAGAAATGTTCTAAGCTTTCAAATAAAGAAGGTATAAAGAAATGGACAAATTGAATTGCAAACAAATAGAAGGGAGGAAACATTAAAGAAAAGAGGAGAATTAATTAAATAAAATACACAAATAGAAAAAAATATAGTCAAAAGTTGTTTCTTTGAAAAGATTAACTAACTCCTAGACCAAGCAAAAATATAAAAGAAACACCAATTGCCAATACCAGGATTGCTAAAGAGGATTTTAGTAGAGATCCTACAGGTAGTGGTATGAAAAGACAACATTATGCACATCTTTTTGCTAATAAATTTGTCAACTTGAATGAACTGGGAAAATTCATTCAAATATATAACTTACCAAACTGACACAGAAAGATATAGAAATCAGCATCAGCCTTTGTCTATTACAAAATTTTCAATCATTATCATAAACCTTCTTGTGTAGGGATCTAGAGACCCAACTACTTGCACTGGTAAATTCTGTCAAATATTTACAGAATGAAATTATACCAAACATGCACAAACATTTTCAGAAAAAAAATAGACATTTAATTTAGTCAGCACAACCATTTAAACCTGATGCACATTATAGTAATAGAAAACCTTCATAACATTAGTTGTGAAAATTCTCGACAAAGTATTATCAAAGTGAATCTATATCAATACAAAAAAGATAATAAATAATGGATAAATGAAGTTTATTTCAAGGACAAAGTGTTGCTACTTCTAAACATCTGTAAATGTAATTTATGTTCTTAAAACAATAAAGGGAAAAAATAATATTATCACTTATATTAGCCCAAAACACTTTTGAAAAATTGAATGCAATACATGGTAAAACTTCTGAGCATACTATAAATGGAAGTGAATTTTCTTATCCAGATAAAAGATGTCTATAAACAAAAACATAACAAAAACAAAATCCCCTTAACTGATTCTTTAATAGTTAACTCTCAAAAGATTTTTTTTCCTAGAAGTGGGAACAGGGAATGGTTTTCTGCTGTTACTACTTCAATTCAAAATTGTATCAGAATTCCTAGCCAATGAAATGAGCAAGGAAATCATAAATGATAAATCCAGTGGCTAGAAGTGTGATGAGAACACACAACATCACTGAAATGAAATTCCCACCATAAGCAATCAGAGAAATGCCAGTTGATGGTCATTCCCAAAATAAATACCCTGTATTCTTAAAAATGTTAAGGTCAAGGGAAACAATAAATACTAATATATATTTCAGATTAAAGTATTATTATCAGTAAACTAAATTCAATGCTAATTTTGGGTTGAAGCCCAGACTTAAATAAATAGACAGATAAGACTAAAAAGGACATAATTGGCATGATTTATAACATTTGAATATGGATTTGGTTTTTATATTAGTATTAATCAATGTTAAATTTCTTCATGTTTACTGTTGTATTATAGCGTAATATAGTAATGTTATTAGGAAATAAGAAAATGAAAAATTTAGGGGCAAAGGGAATTGAAGGCTCCAACATACTCTGAAATGGCTCAGAAAAAAATAACATCTATTAATCTAGCAACATATGATAAAATTATATATATGTAAAATGCATTCACATATTGGCATACCTACATAATATATAATATATAGTGGATTGTGCATAGAATAAATACATGCATGCAGACATGATAATGAGGTAAAATATAAAATAGTGGTTCATTTTGTTAAAGAGAAATGGGATTTCTTTATACTGCCCTTGCACTTTGTTTCTGTAACTTAAAAATTATATCAAAATATGTTTTAAACTAAAAATAAACAAAAATGTTACAAAAATGTGACTTGTAAAAGGCCACCATTTCCATGTCTACTTATCATCTGGCTTCCAGTAGTAACCACTTTCTTCAGAGGAACACACTCTAACACCATCTCCTGTCATGTTTACAGAACTTTAAACATGGATTCACTTCTGATTACACCTGCCGTACTCCACTCATTTAATTTATTTGCCTTACATTGAAAGCACAAAAGTTTGCAACACTTGGTCTAGAAGAAGTAAAGAATGTTGTAGGTTGAAATCAATAGTCAAAATTTAACAATCAGGTCTTTGGGGAAAAAAGCCTAAATTTGTATCATTTGCAATGTCCATGGTATAAGTATTCCACCATGACAAATTTCAGGCTACCAATGTAACACCAAACAACATAAAATTGGGAAGAGTTGTACAAAATCAGCCCTTGTGAGATGATGTAAACTGGCTCCAGCCCATCACGGGTTGCACATGTCAAACTTTCCAGTTTCCTATGGTTTAGATGAACCTTAAAGACTATAGATTTTAAGAAGGTACAATAGAGAAAGGGTGATTACATATGAGTAATGAACAGAATAATAGCTAAGATCTGGTTATGGGAGTTTGCAATAAATGCCCATGATGTATACATATATTCTGAAGCATCAAGTCTAGAACTGCAGTTTTTTGAGAATTAAGATAATGGGCTATGCCAGTTTAGATGTATTATGTCCCCTGGAAAAGTCATGTTCTGTAATGCAATGATATGGGAGCAGACTTATTAGTCTTGATTAGGGTGGAACTTTTTCATTAGGTTGTTTCCATGGAGATGTGACTCACCACAGAAATGTAGGTGAGACATTTTGATGGGATAGTTCCATGGAGATGTGGCCTCATCCATTCAGGGTGGATTTAATTAGATCACTGGAGTACTTTAAGAGAAGCCAGAGCAGACAGAGATGTTTAGAGATTCTTGGAGATGCAGACAGAAGGGCATTTGGAGATGTTAATCTAAGAGATGAAGCCCAGGGTTTGTCCTGGAGAAGCAAAGAGGGGATCCCCAGATGCTTAGAGAGAAATGTCCTGGAAGAAAAAAGCAAGGACACACATGAACTGAGAGAGAGGAGTGAGGACAGAGTCCAAGAGACGTTTCGGAGAAAGTCATTCTGAAACAAAACCTGGGGCAAAGGACAGCCACAGCCAAAGGAGCAGGTGGCAGCCATGTGCCTTCCCAGGTGACAGGTGCTCCAGAAGCCATTGACCATTCTTCAGTGAGGGTATCCTCTTGTTGATGCCTTGGTTTGGACACTTTATGGCCTCAGAACTGTAAATTTATAACCTAATAAATCTTTATAAATGCCAATCCATTTCTGGTATTTTGCACAACGGAAGCTTTAGCAAACTGGAACATGGACCTTCCAGTTTGGAGCATATTTTGTCCCCTGAATTCCTGATCAGTTGAATCAGTAGAATCAGTAAATATTTTTTTTCAGCTTCCCGTCTCAATATGCTATTATATTACATCATTTACCTTTGTGCTTTCTCATTTACAAAATTGATTTAATTGCCTTCAAACTCTAAAAGCATGCTTGGGTTTATTTTTGTGTGTTTATCACTCTTCTCCAGTCTATTTTTTTTTTAAATCACAAACTAAACATTTATTTGAATGGAAGTTTTTGGTTGAAGGCACTCAAAACAATCCAGAAGGTTAAGCTAATTTTCTCACTCAATTGGACTATGATAATATTTTTCCTACCTTCTGGGTATAATGGAGACATTGCCTTAAAATTAAAAACAAAGGTGGTTTGTCAAAAAGTAAGATGGGATTCAGCAAAGACCTGACATTAATTGCTACACTCATGCAAAATTATAATTATAATGACTTTTTTTATCATATTGTGCTTCTGTGGTTTTAGTTCCTTAACCAGAATTACTACCCATTGTTGTTTATATGACATCTCAGTTCATAGTCGCTGGTAGATTATTTACCCTCCTTTCTTTGACTAAACTACTTCCTTTGTTTTATAAAATATTATGTTCTATCTAAAGTTTCTCATTTTGTATAATTTGTTTCTCACCTTGTACATTACATAGACAAATACCTTCATCAAGAACCATGGATAGTCACAGATTTTACTTTGTTTGCTAGCTAACAACTTAGCTTCCCACAAGTTTTGTGGATTTTGGTAGAAGACACAGGACTCCTGTGTCAGAGATAAGGGAATTTTGTTACTCACAGTGCAAAGGGCAGCATGAGCTTCATGGTCATGGTTCCATCTACCCCACACATCTCATGAGACTAAGAGAGAGTGGCCCATGTAGAAGCGGCATGTACAGTGGCTGTGCTTCACAATTGGGAAGTACAGAGGTTTGGAAACTGTAATCTTATTTTTGTTTTTCATGGGCATTAAGCAAACCTTCCTAACCTTTTCCCCAGGGGAGATATTGCATTTATTGTTTTAGCAAAAACTCCACCTTCTGTTCTGGGAGGACATACTATTTTATCTTCCAAAGCTTTCAATTCTGTAAAAGTCCTTTAAAAGGTAGCCTGGAATGAAAGTTGTCAGTGTATCTTCCCACAAGATATGCAGAAATGAGAGACCCAGAGGGAGTTATCTCCCAAAACCCTTTATTACAAACATTTCCATCCACTGTTATGTGGATTAAAAAACATGATTAATAGTTTGAGACTTAACACATCTTGCCTTAGCAAATGTAAAATTTCCCCAAAGAATTTATTGCATTCACCAATTATTCATAAAGACTTTGAGGTGTAAACATTTGCTTAATATAACCCAAATTTAAAATATAGTAAAGAACTTCATTGATGTGGAAAGAAAAATCCACTTACAAAAAGAAAGAAAAAAAAAATGACTATATGACATACCAGTTAGAATGAGAAAAATAACAATATCAATATCACTGTTACAATTATTGAGAATAATAGACCCTTCAAGGATTTGCACCATAAAACTGCTTTTACTGAGGTCTGAGGTTAAAATTTACCCTAAATTGATGTTATTGGAGATTAAAGAGATGCACAGTTGGAAGAATTCTCTGTTCCCTATCAGGAGAAAGCAGTAGTCCTTCCTGGAAGAAAGCAATCTCAAGTTAGGAATACAGATGTTCCACACACTGCATTCTATGAAATAGGGTCTCACAATAAAAGATGCCAAACCTACAAAGAAAAAAAGCTATTACTGAGAGTTAGCAATAGAAAAAAGTCAAGTTTTAACTTCTGAATAATAGAATTATTAGATAAGTTATACCAAACACCTATTTATAAAATACTTAAATGAATTAAAATATATGAACGATTAAGGAAAATGATACCAATTTTCCAAAATCTTTCAGAAACTAAAAACAGAAGGAACACTATGTTTCTGGCATTACTTGATTGTCAAAACCATATAAAGACACTACAAAGACACAAGACTCCTCAGCAAAATATTAGCAAATAAAATTCAACAATGTGTAAAAGGAATTATCCACCATGACCAAGTGGGATTTATTCCAGGTATGCAAGGCTAGCTGTACATTCTTAAATCAGTCTATTTAATTCAGAATATAAAGAGCTAAAGAAGAAAATCAAAGGGTAATTTCAACTGATGCAGAAAAAGCAATTTACAAAACTCAAAACCAATTCATGATAAAAACCCTGAGCACATTAGTAATAGAGAACTTCCTCACCTTGATAAAGAACACCTACAAAAAACTATACAGCTAACATCATATTTAGTTATAAGAAATTGGAAAATTTACCCACAAGATTGGAAATAAAAGAAGGATGTCCTCTTTCAACACTCCTGTTCAACATCATATGGGAAGTTCTAACCTGTGACTTAGGATAAAAAAAGGAAAGAAAAGTTGTAACATCGGAAAAGAAGAAATAAAACTTTCCATATTCACAGATGACATGATTTCCCATGTAGAAAATACCTAAGAATAGGAAAAAATTAAGTAATTCCTTGAATTAATAAACAAATTTAGAAGGTCATTGTGCTGGTTTGGATGTATTATGTCCCCCAAAATTCCATGTTCTTCAGTGCAATCTTAGGCAGATGTATTAATGTTGATTAGGTTGGAATCTTTGGATTGGGTTGTTTCCATAGAGATGTGACCCACCCAACTGTGGATAAAACCTTTGATTAGATTATTTCCATGGAGGTGTGGCCCCGCCTATTCAGTGTGAGTCTTGATTAGCTTACCAGAGCCCTATAAGAGCTCAGACAGAAGGAGCTTAGTGCTGCTGTAGCTTAGAGAGACATTTTGGAGACAGCTGTTGAAAGCAGACTTTTGCTTACACTTTGCAGATACTATCCTGGAGTTCATCTCAAGAAGCTAAGCCTGGAGACATTTTGGAGAACGCCATTTTGAAACACAAGCTGATGCCAGCTACATGCCTTCTCAGCTAACAGGTTTTCCGGATGCCAATGACTTTCTCCAGTGAAGATATATTCATGTTTATTCCATGGTTTTGACACTTCTATGGCTGTAGAATTGTAAATTTGTAACTTAATAAATCCCCTTTATAAAAGCCAATCCATTTCTGGTATTTTGCATTCTGGCAGCATTAGCAAAAACAGAAGAGTCATAGAATACAAAGTTAATATCAAAAGTTGACTGCTTTCCCATATACTAGCAATGAACATCTGAATATTTGAACTGAAAATAAACCATTTATAGTAGCAACAAAACACAAAATAGCTAGGTATAAATCTAACAAAATATGTAAAATTCCTACAGGCAAAAAACTAAAAACTGATGGTAAAAAGGCAAAGACATCCATGGAAATATATTCCATGTTCATAGATAGGAAGACTCAATTTTGTTGTCTATGGTAGGTTGAAATATGTACCTCAATTTAAACATTTTCTTAATCCTACTCTGCATTCCTGTAGGTGTGAACCCATTGTAAATAGCACCTTTTGAAAATGTTATTTTCAGTTAAGCTGTGCCCAACTAAGGCAGAGTGGGCCTTAATCTGTATAACTGGAGGCCTATAAGGAGAAAAAAAAAAAAAAAAAGAAGCCAGGGTTGGAGAAGGCCATTGGGAAAAGCAGGAAATTAGCAGGAACCAGAAGAGAAGGAGAGGATGTCACCAGTAAGAGTTGCAAGTCAATGAACATCCAAGGGATTGCAGCAAGTCAACACCAGATTGCTACCAGCCCTGGGAGAAAAAAAGCCTTCTAGCCTCCAAAACTGTAAGAGAATAAATTTCCATTGGTTATGCCAACTTATTGGATAGTATTTGCCATAGCAGCTAGATAAACAAACAATGTCTGTTTTTCCCAACTTCATCTATAGATTCAATGAAACTGTCCAACCAAGTTATTTTTATATATCTCAAAAAAAAAAAAAACAAAAAACAAAACTGATTCTAAATTTGTATGGAAAACCAATGGCCCAGCATAGCCAATACACTATTGAAGAAGGACAAACTTGCAGGACTTACACTACCTAATTTTAAGATTCATTGTAAAACTATAGTAAGCAAGAACTCATGGTCCTGGTAAAGAATTTATGATACAATGTAGAAAAACATGTAATTTAATGACTAGTGCAATAACATACTTGGATTAAGTATCCAGCAGAATTTTCTGGGGCTTATCCAGTGCATGCTATGTTATAAGAAGTAAACTTCAAACTTCTTTAAGCTAACTCATTTACAGATGACCTCTACATACTTTTTACAACATTTTTTGAAATGAGAAAGTTGTAGGTTTACTAAATATCATGCAGTGAATACAGAATTCTCATATGCCACTCCCCCATTATTAACAATTTTCATTAGTGCGGTACTTTTCTTACAATCGATGAAACAATATTATTATAATCGTACTATTAACTAAAGTCCATAGTTCACATTAGGGTTCACTGTTCGTGTAGTACAGTCCCATGTTTTGTTTTGTTTTTTTAATTTTATCAAATTAATATAAAACTTAAAATTTTCCCTTTTCACTGCATTTGATTATGTGATACAGTAATACAGTAGTAGTCATTACACTCATAGTGTTATGTGACCATCACCACCCCTTTGCCAAAATTTTCCATCTCCCCAAACAGAAACTCTCTACCAATTAAACATTAGCTCCCTATTCCCCACCTCTATCCTGGCCCCCAGTAAGATGTATTCTAGCTTCTGAATCTGAATTTGCTTATTCTGATTTCATATCAGTGATAACCAATATTTGTCCTCTTCCGTTTGGCTTAATTCAATCAACATGATGTTTTCAAGTTTCATCCATGTTGTGTCATGCATCAGAAATTCATTACTTTTTACAACTGAATAATATTCCATTACATGTATATACCACATTTTGTTTATTATCCTTTCACTGGTTGAAGGGCACCTGGGTTGCTTCTACCTTTGGCAATTGTGAATAATGCTGCTGTGAATATTGGTATGCAAATATCTGTTTGAGTTCCTACTTTCAATTCTTTTGGGTATATAGTTTCAAGTGGGATTGCACAGTAACCTGGTTAATCGATACTTAATTTTCTGAGGACTCGCCAAACTGTGTGCTACAACAGTTGCACCGTTTTCCATTCCCACCAACAATGAACAAGCATTACTATTTCTCCACATCCTTTCCAAAAGTTATTATTTTCCATTTTTTTAATAGTGGCCTTTCTAGAGGATGTGAAACAGTATCTCGTTATAGTTTTGACTTGCATATTCTTAATGGCTAATGACATTGAGTATCTTTTCAAATGCTTATTGGCCATTTGTATACCTACTTTGGATAAATGTCTACTCAAGTGTCTTAACCATTTTTTTTTTTAATTTGGTTGTTGACTTTTTGTTGTTAAGGTAGGATATCTTTATATGTTCTGGATGCTAAACCCTTAATGGGTATGTGGTTTCCAAATATTTTCTCCTATTCTATAGGTTATCTTTTTATTTTCACAAAAGTTTGTGCACAAAAGTTTTTTATTTTTTTGAAAAATTTTTTTATATTGATGAAGTCCCATTTATCTATTTTTTATTTTGTTGTTTGTGCCTTGGGTGTAAAGTCTAAGAAACCATTACTTAACACAAAGACCTGAAAGTGCTTCTGTTTGTTTCCTTCTAGGAATTTTATAGTGTTGGTTCTTATACTTAGGTCTTTGATCCATCTTGAGTTAATTTTTGTATATAATATGAAGTAGGGGTCCTCCTTCATTCTTTTGCACATGTATAGCCAATTTTCCCAGCCCCATTTTTTGAGAAGACTTCTGTTATCTCATCGAGTGGGCTTGACATCCTTGTGGTTGTTTCACATATAGTTAAGTATGTGGGGACCAAAAGGTCCTGCAACCTCATTATGGGGTATGTCATTTGAGGATCTGAGAGCAGAGACATGAATGGACATTTGCAAACTGGTGTTCATGGAGGCAGTAATCATGATTTGCAAAAGGTGGAGATGACCTCAGGGTACATTGACTGAAAAATGGAATGGTGTACTTGGTGTACGCATACAGTGGAACATTGAGCAACTACAAGAAGGAGTGAAGCTGTGAGACACACAATGAGGTGAATGGATCCTGTACACAGTATTTGAGTGAAGTACACCAGAAATAAAGGCAAACACTTTAATGCCTCACCAATATGGACTAATTGCAATGTGTAAACTCAGAATTGAATCTTAGAACATAGCCTAACGTGGGCATGATTATTGTAATAGTCCTTAGATTGTAAGCTCTTACAGCAGTTAACTCTATCCCTGAATTGTAATGCCTATCTCAAAACTTCAAGATGCTGATCTCTTAGTGTATAACCTGATTGGTCTCTGGAACAATGCATATCTCTGAGACACCTGAAACTCAGAGCTAGAGCTTGGCAGATATGAATGTCAGTGTTAGTGCATACACCCACTGTTAAAAAAAAAAAAAAAAAAAGCTGAAAAAGAGCACAGATTTCAATTAGTGATATGAATGAAGCAGGTCTGGTTAAGACCAGGGCAAGCCAGGCCAAAGGGTAAAGGTCAAAACTGACTATGTTTTAAAACTTCAACTTCCATATGAGACCAAGGGAATAGATATCTATTTGGTACAGGATCTAAATTTTCTTAACGGTACAACTCTACATTTGGTTTGTTCAAACACCACAATTGCATGGAACTTTGAATAGGAAGTGAGATACGGTAGGTTAGTATAGGCTGGAGTGAAATAGTGACACATTCGAGAGTAATTTGGGCAGATAATAAAAATATATTTACAGCCTCCCCCCCCCCCCCAGCCCCGAGGATCTGGGGGAAGGTGCGGATGTGTTGGGCATCCTCACCTGGACTGGTGTTGATGTTGTCACAAACATTGGGACTGGCGGTTTAATGTGCTGAGCCCTCGAGCATGGGACTTGCCCTTATGAAGCTCATTACTGCAAAGGAGAGGGTAAACTTGCATATAATTGTGCCTAAGTGTCTCCCGAGTACCTCTTTGTTGCTCAGATGTGGCCCTCTCTCTCTCTAACTGAGCCATCTCAACAGGTGAACTCGCTGCCCTCCCCCCTACGTGGGACCCGACTCCCAGGGGTGCAAATCTCCCTGGCAATGCAGAATATGACTCCCGGGGATGAATCTGGACCCAGCATTGTGGGACTGAGAGTATCTTCTTGACCAAAAGGGGGATGCAGAACGAGACGAAATAGTTTCAGTGGCTGAGAGATTTCAAATGGAGTCGAGAGGTCACTCTGGTGGACATTCTTATGCACTGTATAGATAACACCTCTTAGGTTTTAATGTATTGGAATAGCTAGAAGTAAATACCTGAAACTACCAAACTCCAACCCAGCAGTCTGGACTCCTGAAGACAATTATATAATAATGTAGATTACAAGGGGTGACAGTGTGATTGTGAAGACCTTGTGGATCACACCTCCTTTATCTAGCATATGGATGAGTAGAAAAATAGGGATAAAAACTAAAGGACAAATGGGGTGGGATGGGGGGGTTGGTTTGGGTGTTCTTTTTTCACTTTTATTTTTTATTCTTGTTCTGGTTCTTTCTGATGTAAGGAAAATGTTCAGAGACAGACTGTGGTGATGAACACATAACTATGTGATAATACTGTGGACAGTGGATTGTATACCATGGATGATTGTATGGTGCGTGAATGCATTTCAATAAAACTGAATTTAAAAAAAAAACAAAAAACAATTAGCCATAGATGTGAGGTTTCATTTCTGAACTCTTAATTAGATTCCATTGATCTATATGTCTGCCCTTTTACCAGTACCATGATGTTTTGATTATGGTAACTTTGTAATAAATTTTGAAATCAGAAAATATGAGTCCTCCAACTTTGTTTTTCTTTTTCAGGATGGGTTTTGCTATTCAGGACAATTTACCTTCCATTTAAATTTGAAGTCTGGCTTTTCCATTTTTGCAAAGAAAGCCATTGGAATTTTGATTTGGATTGTGTTGACTTTGTAAATTGCTTTGGGTAGAATTGACATAAACACTATTTAGTCATCCAGTACATGAACGCAGAATGACCTTCCATTTATTTATATCTTCTTTGATTTCTTTAACAATATTTTGTAATTTTCCTTGTACAAGTCCTTTACATACTTCATAAACTTTATTCATAGATATTTGATTCTTTTAGTTGCAATTGAAAGTGGAATTCTTCTTGATTTCCTTTTCAGATTGTTCATTTCCAGTGGATAGGAACACTACTGATTTTTGCATATTGATTTTAAACCCAAGCACATTGCTGAATTCATCTATAAGCTCTAGTAGGTTTCCTGGGGATTTTTCAGGATTATATATATAATCATGTCATCTGAAAATAGTGAAAGTTTTAGTTCTTCCTTTGCAATTTGGATGCCTTTTATTTCTTTTTCCTGCCTAAGTATTCTGACCGGAATGTTCAGTACAGTTTTGAATAACAGTGGTGACAGTAAGCAACCATATTTTGTCCCTGATCTTAGAGTGGAAGTTTTCAGTATTTTGCCATTGGTTTAATGTTAGCTGTGGGTATTTTATATATGACCTTTATCATATTGAGGTTGTTTTCCTCTATTCCTAGTTTTTAATTTTTTTTCAAGAATGGGTTCCATGTTTTGTCAAATGTTGCCATTTCAGTACAAGCCAGGATTTGAGATAGTTTTATCCAGAAAGGATTTGTGGAAAGTCCTATTATCTGATGTTTTTTTACCCCTGTGTGCTTCATGCGAAACCAAGATTTTTGTGAGATCTGTATAAATGGAGCCACTGCTGGTCTGGACTGGAGGGAATGAAGAAGGAACAAATTGAAGGAAACATTTCTTCGAAGGCAGAGCTATACAGACACCAGTGATTCAATTAAGACCCACTCTGAATGGGTAGGGTAACATCTCCATGGAAATTATCCAATCAAAGTTCTCACCCACAGTTGATTTAGTCACATCCCCATGGAAACACTCAAAGAATTCCAACCTAATGAACATTAAAATGTCTGTCCCCACAAGATTGCATCAAAGAACATGGAATTTTGGGGGACATAATGCATCCAAACTGGCATACATCACACAACCCAAAATTTCCCCTTTTTGCCACTGTTAAATTACATTTACAAAGTTATGCTACCATCACCACCATCCATTACCAAGGCTTTTTCCACTACCCCAAACAGAAATTCTGTAATTAATTCTGTCTCAGTTGGTACAGAATTTCATCAGGTATCTTGAATGTGCAGGTTCATATCATGCTAAATTTGGGAATTTCTGGCTGTTATTTATTGAATATTCTTTCTGCCCCTTTCTTTCTGTTTTCTGCTTCTGGTACTCCTGCAGTGTGTATATTGTTATGCTTGATACTGCACCACAGGATACAGAGCTTCTATTTGCTTTTTTCTATTATTTTTTTCTTTCTGCTCCTCAGCCTGAGTCATCTCAATACTCTTGTCTTTGAGTTGACTGATTCTTTCTTCTGCCATTCTAATCTGTTGCAGAAACCCTCTAAGGGATAATTCATTTAATCATTATGGTGTTAAACCCCATTATTTCTGTTTGATTCCGTTTGAAAATTTTTACCTCTTTTTACTGGTATTCTCAATTGTTCACTCATTGTTTTCTTGATGTCCTTTAATTCTTTCTCTCTTTTCCTTTATCTACTTCAGCATATTGAGGACCTTTTTTTTTTTTTTTTTAAGTCTTTGCGTGGTTTATCCAAAGTCTGGTCTTTTGATAATTTCTGGATTACTATTTGTTTCCTTTGGATGGTCCATCATTTCCTGTTTATTAGTTTTTCAATCTGTGGTTGCACTGAATATTTTAATATTTTAAAGTGTTAACTCTAAGATTTAGTGCCTGTCTATTCCTTAGGTTTGTAGCCAGTGTGTAGCATGATGGATATTTCTTTGATTGCCAGGAGCTAATAAAAACAAACAAATGCAAAAAAAAAAAAATAAAATAAAATAAATCAAAAAACCAAAAACCAAAACAAAACAAAACAAAAAAACCTTCCATTGTCTCTACAAATTGGCTTTGTATTGGCTGGTGCTCTCCTCCAGAGTTCAGCCCTCCTAACAAGATCAGCTTTAGGTAAAGGTGAAGTGCAGGGTCTTCTCCATCTTTCCTGAGCCTGTATCTTGCCCTGGGCTTGTGTTTCCTCATGGCTTTAGGAATTCCCTTGTTTACAGGAATCCAGATTGCATCTCTACCCTTTAAGGAATTGACTTTGTCTCCATTCCAGGTGTTCTAGTTTGCTAATGCTGCCAGAATACAAAACACCAGAAATGGATTGGCTTTTATAAAGAGGGTTTATTTGGTTACAAAGTTACAGTCTTAAGACCATAAAGTGTCGAAGGTAAGCCATCAACAATCAGGTACCTTCTTCACTGGAGGATGATCAATTGTGTCTGGGAAACCTCTGTTAGCTGGGAAGGCATGTGGCTGGCATCTGCCCCAAAGTACTGGGTTCAAAATGGCTTTCTCCCAGGACATTCCTCTCTTGGTCACAGCTCCTCTTCAAAATGTCACTTTTGGTTACTCTTGGGGCAATTGTCCTCTCTTAGCTTCTCTGGAGCAAGAGTCTGCTTTCAATGGCCATCTTCAAACCATCTGTCATCTGCAGCTACTCTCTCAGCTTCTGTGCATTCTTCAAAGTGTCCCTCTTGGCTGTAGCTCCTCTTCAAAATGTCACTCTCAGCTGCAATGAGTTCCTTCTGTTTGTCAGCTGATTTATATGGCTCCAGTGATTTAATTTAGACCCACCCTGAATGGGTGGGGTAACACCTCCATGGAAATTATCCAATCAGAGTCATCACCCACAGTTAGGTGGGGTGCATCTCCATGGAAACACTCAAAGAATTACAATCTAATCAACACTGATACATTTGCCCACACAAGATTACATCAAAGGTAATGGGGTTTGGGGGCTCATAATACATTCAAACCAGCATACCAGGTATTCTATTTTATGACTTAATGCAGGTAATCTTTTGACCTAGGATGCTTTCGCTTAATTGTTTTTACACTGCTTTAGCTATCTGCAAGCTGCTTCTGCTTACAGTACAGATTGTGGGAGAGCTTAGCCACAGATGAGTTTCTTGGTTCAGTCTTTCAGGTTGCCACTTGAGAGATTGGTACCAACATATAGAAATGCCAATAGGCACATAGGGGTTACTCTGTTGCCTCCAGAAAGGGCCAGGGACCCAAAATGGGAACATAGACTGGCTCCCCTCTTCATCAGGGAGGGGTTGGGGAGGGGCCGGTCAGGGCACCATGAGTTTCTCCTACCCCGTTTTAAAGCTGCTTTTTCTTTCTTTGGCCCTCACTCAGTTACTGCAATCCTTTAACTTCTTTCCAGAGTTTTGAAGATATTGGCTCTGCCAGTTTTTTATAATTGTTCAAAGATCCTGTTGAGGAGCAAGCACTCTGGAACATCTTATGCCATCTTGGCTGACTAGAACTTTATATTCTTGATATTGGCTAATATTACTGTTGTAATTGTGATAGATTAAAATTAGTTTCTCCAAGGTTGTAGCTTGCTGTTGTGGTTTTGTATTTTATTGTGATAAACAGATAATCAATTTAAATGTACATGTATACATCAATGTTTTTGTTAATTTAGTATCTCTCCCAAAGTTATAAAAGCATTGCCTAAGCTACCTTTTGAAAGTTTGAAGTTTGAAATTCACATTGTGTCTAATCCACTGAAAGTGGTATTTGTGTTCCAGGAGACATAAGGATTCAACTTCATTTTCTTTTCTATTAATAATCAATTACTTAGAAATACTTATTGAATATTCCAACATTCCTCACTAATTTGCAATTTCATCTCTGCTATATACTGCTACAGATAGGAGTCTAAATAAGAACCAGAACTTTGGAAAACAATATTGTATTATTTTGTAAGCCCAAACTACATACTCTTGTACCCAGAAATAGTCTCCCAATATACATTATCCAGAGAAACTCCTATGCAGGTTTAGTAGGAAATATGAGAAAGTTCATTGCAGTATTATTTGTAGTTGCCCAAGATTGTATAACCCAAATGTCAATAGGAGAGAAGTAAATATGAATTTATTTTCTTCATATTTAAATATGAAGAAATAAGCCACAAAGTCAACATTAATAGGAACACACATATTAGGTGACAAAAGTACAATATGAAACCACTTTTATTGTCTTAGAAATAGTGAAAACTGAATTGCATATTCATCATACTGTTATGGTATATGCATATATGATAAAAACTGTACAAAGCATGTCAAGGAAATGTTAAAAATATTTGAGAAAATGGATGGATAAGAAAAATAAAGCAGAGCTTTCCTCAAAGAATTTACTTTTCTGTTGGCAATTTTTATCTCGGTTTAAATTTAAACTTACAAATATTTGTAAGCACGATACGAGAAACTCCTGTATACCCTGTATCTAGAGTCAATAATTGTTACCACTTTTGTGCCCTTTGTTTTAACATTCTTTCTCTCTTGGTCTGTCTATACGTGTGTTTGTATATGAGCTTGTGTACAAACCTAGTTCACTAGGTCCATTGCATTTACAAAGTTCATCAAACTCTATATGAAGCCATTAGGATTTTTATTGGGAAGGCATTGAAGCCACTGGTCAGTTAGTGAAAAACTGACTTCTTAATAATATTGAGATTTTTTCAAGTATTGAACACAATATATCTTTCTATTAAAAGGACATGTTTTCATGACTCAGCAATGATTTGTGGTTTTAGTGCTTTTAGTTTTTTCACATATTTTAATTTTATGTTTATGTATTATATGCTTTGACACTGATGTAAAAGTTTTTTTTTTTAAGTGTTTCAATTTTTGTTGCTACGCTACAGAAATAGAATTTATTCATAAATTTTTGCCACCTCAAACTGTACAGAATATGGACTGCCTTCTGGAGAAATGTCACAAAAGTAAAATCATAATCATTGTATTGCTCCTTATTCATAGATCACTTGCCTTCCAGTTTTTTCCTGCTTTTGGTAGTTCTCCAATGCCTTCAACTAGTTTGTTGTAACGTTTTATTGAGATTTATGCCCTTTATTTGTGCAAGGATTAAACATACATGACTTCCTCTGCCATTAATGACAACAAATTAATTTTGTTAATTTTTCTTTTAAATGTTATATTGAGTTCACAGGGTTTCTTATTACTACTATTATATACAAATGTATATATTTCACAATGAAACATAGTTATATTTTTAACTATGGGGAAATAAATAACCTTTTGAAATGATTGATTTTATTTAATATTTATTTTTATGAGAACTGCTGAGTTTTGCCTATACAATTCTCTCTGTGGAATTTTGTTTTACTGTCAACTCACACATGAGTGGGGATTTTTACTGCATTTTCTTGGCATTTCTGTCAGGTTTGAAGCTCAAAATACTCATTTCAAAGTCAAAAGCACAGATCTCAGCTTTAGGCTTTGGAATATCAAAATCTAGCATGGGTGAAACTTTGTTTTGATGTCCAAGTCCATAGACCTAAATCTTTTTTAGGGTATTTGCTATTTTCTTTGAAGACTAGTCCTTATTTATTACTTTCTGGTGTTAAAATGTTGTTCTTTTCTAAGTTACTTGAGGATGGTGATGGTGAGATAACAGAGATTGGCAAAGTAATTAAATATTAAGCCTTTAAAACAAATTCTGCCTGTAGCTACCAATCTCATTCCCTTCATTGATGCTACACTTTTGAGATTCTGCTGGACAGATCCAGGGAAGCTTTCTTCTCAATTGCCATTGTCACTAATGGATACTAGACTCTAATTTATCCACAAACATGTAGATATTGCTCATTCACACATAGTCTATCTCATGCCTTATTTTGTATTTATGTGTTTATTTTTATCATTTCATAAGCAGCTTGACACATAGAGAACTGGACATGTAGTTTTTTTTTTTTCTTTTCCCTTTTTAATTTTTATTGGGATTGTTCAGATACCATACAATTATCCAAAGATCCAAAGTGTACAATCACTTGCCCCTGGGTACCCTCGTACAGCTGTGCATCCATCACCACACTTAATTTTTGTTCAATTTTTAGAAACTTTTCATTACTCCAGACAAGAAATAAAGTGAAAGATGAAAAAAGAAAAAAAGGAAACTCGAATCCTCCCCTACCCCTAACCAACCCCCCTCAATTGTTGACTCGTAGTGTTGGTATAGTACATTTGTTACTGTTTATGAAAGAATATTGAAATACTACTACCTGTAGTATATAGTTTGCAATAGGTATATATTTCTTCCCTATATGCCCCTCTATTATTAACTTCTAATTGTATTGTCATACATTTGTTCTGGTTCATGGAAGAGATTTCTAATATTTGTACAGCTAATCATGGACATTGCCCACCACAGGATTCAGTTTTATACATTCCCATCTTTTGACCTCCACCTTTCCTTCTGGTGACATATATGACTCTGAGCTTCCCCTTTCCACCTCATTCACACACCATTCGGCGCTGTTAGCTATTCTCACATCTTGCTACCAACACCCCTGTTCATTTCCAAACATTTCAGTTCATCCTAGTTGAACATTCTGCTCATACTAAGCAACTGCTCCCCATTCTTAAGCCTCATCCTGTATCTTGGTACCTTATATTTCATGTCTATGAGTTTACATATTATAATTAGTTCTTATCAGTGAAACACTGCAATATTTGTCCTTATGTGTCTGGCTTATTTCACTCAGTATATTGCCCTTGAGGTTTTGTCATCAACCCATTTTTTTTTTTTAAGATGGTTTTGTTCACACACCATACATTCCATCCTAAGTAACCAATCGATGGTTCTCTGTATGGCCACATAGTTATGCATTCACCACCTTCATCACTATCTATATACGGGCATCTCCATTTCTTCCACAAGGCAGGAGGGAGAGTCAAAGAAGGTAGAGAGGCAAAAGAAAGAGGAAAAAAAATGACAGCTAGGAAGTAGCAAAAGGAAAAATAACCTTAAATCAAAGTAGAGTAAAGAGTCAGACAACACTACCAATGTCAAGTGTCTAACATGCTTCCCCGATCCCCCCCTCTTATCTGCATCTACCTTGGCATTTCACCTTTGTTACATTAAAGGAAGCATAATACAATGATTCTGTTAGTTACAGTCTCCAGTTTACATTGATTGCATCCTTCGCCCAAAGTCTCTGCATTTTTAATACCTTGCAAGATTGACATTTGCTTGTTCTCCCTCATAAAAGAACATATTTGTACATTTTATCACAATTTTTGAACACTCTAGATTTCACCAAGTTACACAGTCCCAGTCGTTATCTTTCCTCCTTTCTTCCGGTGTCTCACATGCTCCCAACCTTCCTCTCTCAACTGTATTTATAGTTATCTTTGTTCACTGTACTTACATTGCTGTGCTACCATCTCCCAAAATTGTGTTCCAAACCACACACTCCTGTCTTCTATCACCCTGTAGTGCTCCCTTTAGTATTTCCTGTCGGGCGGGTGTCTTGTTCACAAAGTCTCTCATTGTCTGCTTGTCAGAAAATATTTTGAGCTCTCCCTCATATATGAAGGACAGCTTTTCTGAATATAGGATTCTTGGTTGGCAGTTTTTCTTTTTCAGTATCTTAAATATATCACACCCCTTACTTCTTGCCTCCATGGTTTCTGCTGAGAGATCCGCACATAGTCTTATTAAGCTTCCTTTGTATGTGATGGATTGCTTTTCCCTTGCTGCTTTCAGGAGTCTCTTTGTCTTTGACATTTGATAATCTGATTATTGCATGTCTTGGCATAGGCCTATTCAGATCTATTCTGTTTGGAGTATGCTTGACTTCTTGGATCTATAATTTTATGTCTTTCATAAGAGTAGGGAAATTTTCATTGATTGTTTCCTCTATTATTGCCTCTGCCCCTTTTCCCTTCTTTTCTCCTTCTGGGACACCAATGATATGTTCATTCTTGTACTTTGTTTCATCCTTAAGTTCCTGAGATGTTTCTCATATTTTTTCATTCTTTTCTCCATCTGCTCCTTTGCAGGTAGGCTTTCAGGTGTTTTGTTCTCCAGTTCCTGAGTGTTTTCTTCTGCCTCTTGAGATCTGCTGTTGTATGTTCCCATTGTGTCTTTCATCTCTTGTGTTGTGCCTTTCATTTCCATAGATTCTACTAGTTGTTCTTTTGAACTTTTGATTTCTGCCTTATGTGTGCCCAGTGTTTCTTTACAGCCTCTATCTCTTTTGTGAAATCTTCTCTAAGCTGTTTGAATGCATTTATCATTAGTTGTTTAAATTCCTGTATCTCAGTTGAAGTGTACATTTGTTCCTTTGACTGGGACATAACTTCGTTTTTCTTAGTGTAATTTGTAGTTTTCTGTTGTCTAGGCATCTGACCTCCTAGGCCACCCCAATCAGGTTTTCCCAGATGAGAACAGGCTCAGGTCAGAGAAGGAGAAGATATTCAGTATCTGGTTTCCCTGATGGTTTTTCTTAGAGGATTGATACATCTGTGCTTTTCTGCCTGGTGGGTGTACCTGTCAGCCTGTCACCGCCTGTGTAAGAGGGTGTGGCCTGTGGCTCTCCTCCCCGAGGCTTTGGGGTCTGATTCTGGTAAGGCAGGCAATAGAGCTGGGCCCCTCCCTTTCCTCTTGGGAAGCTATGCCCCCTCCAGAGAGGTTAATAGCATATCAATAAGTTCTTTGTTTCTCTGACTTTGCTGATCAAAGTGTTTTGATTTTAAAATGGATGAGGCTGTCTTTACTGCAAAGCGCTGTGGGCTGAAAATGGCTGAGACTTTCTCCACAGGGAGAGAAAGGGACAGAAAAGCTCCCAGTTTCACCCATCAGCCAGAGATAGCACCTGATCCTCTGGGCTCCCTGTCCTCTGACAGATATGTTCCCCAATTCTCCCAAGGTCAGTTGTCACCAAAAGCCTCTGTCTGCTTGTTGAGGATTCGCTGTCTGTACTGAGCAGTTAACATTAAAATCCCAGTTGGAGCTGGGCTGAGAGAGTGGTGCTCTCTAACGCTGCAAGGCTTCCATGAGGGAGGGGCTCTCGGCTCTTGGCTCTCGGCTTACAGTGCAGGTCTGCAGTTTTACTTACAGATTTTATGATGTGATCTTGGGCATTCCTCCCAAATCAGGTTGCTGGATGTTGAGTGAACAGTCACGTTTATCTCCCCACAGTTATTCCAGGTTATTTAGTAGTTTTTTTGTCATTTATGAATTGTTCCAGGGGGGTCTAACAGTCTTCCACTCCTCTCTATGCCACCATCTTAGCTCCTCCTCACCTGGATATGTAGTTTTGATCAGCCAACTATACTTCCTTCTCCTGAATCATTTTATTCTTTTAAATTATATTTTGATCTATAAAAATATTCAACTTTTTGTACCTTGCATGTTTTAATTGGGTCTCACTATTTCAGTTCTTTGTGTGTTGCTTTTTAAAACCCAAATAAAAATGTTTTGTATAAAATCCTATGAGATTTCATTTTGTAAATTTTAGACCCCCTTGTTAATGTTTTAAAGTGTTTTTACTCTATTTTGTCATCTGAAATATCACAGTTCCCTCCTGCCTGT
The DNA here is from genome assembly GCF_015220235.1 of Choloepus didactylus. Classification (NCBI taxonomy): domain Eukaryota; kingdom Metazoa; phylum Chordata; class Mammalia; order Pilosa; family Megalonychidae; genus Choloepus; species Choloepus didactylus. Next base: position 10,677,525 of record NC_051323.1, on the reverse strand, counting down.
ATGCCATCTGTGATGACATATGGTAGTTTAACTTCTACAGCATGATTTGAAAAGGATCAATGCTTCACTGTCAGCCTAATCCTACTTCACATAACTTACCTGAGGCCTCTTTCCAGGTGCAGAAGAAAATTATTTGGGGAGGTTTAATGTATTCTTCCCCTGATAGAGCTAAAGTTGTTTTTTCCAAAAGAAATTCACAGAAGACCTAAATAAATGGAAGGACATTCTGTTTTCATGGATTGAAAGACTAAATTTTGTTAAGATGTTATTTCTACCCAAATTGATTTAAAGATTCAACACAATGGACCCCTATAACATGCCATATTAAAAAAAAATTCAAAATGGATTGTAGACTTAAATATAAGACTTAAGCCGTAATATTCATAGAAGACAATGTAGGGAGGTATTTTCAGGTTCGTGTGGTAGATGGTGGTTCTTAGATCTTACACCCAAAGTAGAAGCAATGAAAGAAAAAAATAGATAAATGGGACCTGCTGAAAATTTAATACTTCAAAGGACTTTGTTGAGAAGGTAAACAAGCAGCCTGCTCAATGGGAGAAAATATTTGGGAACTTTGTGAGAAGGGTTTAATATCTAGAATATATAAAGGAATTCTAAGCTCAACAATAAAAAGACAAGCAATTCAATTAAAAATTGGCAGAAGAATTGAATAGGAATTTTTCCAAAGAGAAAATACTGATGGCCAAAAAGCACATGAAAAGATGCTCAACATCACTAGCTACTAGGGAAATGCAAATCAAACCCACAGTGAGATAGCATTTCACACTTACTAGAATGGCCACTATTTAAAAAAAATCAGAAAACTACTAGTATTCAAGAGGATGTGGAGAAATAAGAACACTTATTCATTGCTGGAGGGAATGTAGAGTGGTATCACCACTGTGAAAGACAGTTTGGAAGTTCCACAGGAAGCTAAGTATAGAACTGCCATATGACACAAGAATCCCACTACTAGGTGTATACTCAGAAGAACTGAAAATAGGGATGCAGACATTTGCACACCAGCGTTCATAGCACCATTATTCATAATTGCCAAACAATACAAGTGTCCATCAACTGATGATTGGATAAATAAAATGTGTTATGTAGATACTATGGAATCTTATTCAACTATAAAAGAAATGATGTCCTGATGCACGCAACAACATGGATGAATCTTGAGGACACTATATTGAGTGAACCAAAGCAGACACAAAAGGATAAATATTGCGTGCTCTGACTGATATAAACTAATTATAATGAGAAAACTCATGGAGTTAATATCTAGAATGTAGGTTACCAGAGATAGAATTAAAGTAGAGAATGGGGAACTGATGCTTAATTTGTGCAGAAATTTTTAACAAGTTGGATTGTAAATGTTTGGAAACGGATAGAGGTGATGGTAGCACATTGTGATTGAAATTAAGAGCACTGTATTGTGCACATGACTGTGGTTGAAAGGGGAAGTTTAGGGTCAATTATTTCACAAGAAGGAAAGCTGGAAGATGAAACATGGGACTGCATAACATAATGAACCCTATTGTGGATGGTGAATATGGTTAATAGTACAAATGTAAGACTGTTAATCCATGAACTAGAAAAAATGTACGTCACTATTACAAGGTGTTAATAATAGTGTGATATATGGGAAAAGATACACCTAATGCAAAGTGTGGACTACAATTAACAGTAATGTTTCAATATTCTCTCATCAGTAACAAAGGCACCACACCAAGTCTAAGTGTCAATAACAGAGGGTGTAAAGGGTATGGGGTTTCACCTTGTGGAGCATTAAGAATGTTCTAAAACTGATCATAGTGATGAATGCACAACTCCGTGATTATACTGAAAGCCACTGGTTGTACACTTTGGATGGATTGTTTGGTGTGTAAGTAAAACTGCTTTTAAAAAAAAGAAAGGAATGTTAAGAAATATATAAATGCCAGAAATACAAAATGAATCACCTTCATTAAATCTCAAAAATGTAATACCTAGTTTTTTTTTCCCCAGTTTTACGGATGAGGACACTGAGGCTGAAATGGTTCATATGTTTGCTCCAGGTCACACAGCCCGCAACTGAGAAGAAAGAGATTTGAACTCATGAATTTTGTCTCCCAAACTCATGCTCTCTCCACTTCTGAACACTTACATTTTGGTGTAATGAAATAGCAGAGCTTTACAATTCCAGTTCTTCCCATATTCTGATTCTAGGCTCAGATTAAACATCAGGTGTCTCAATTTTCCTTAGTTTTTGTTTTTGTTTCTAAAAGGATTGTGTTTGCTACAGTTAACAAATGGCAAAAGTCTAGGGGTTGGCAGTCATATATTTTGGTGCAATGTCACAAAATATTAAATGTATCTGAAATTATCTATATTTTTCTCTCATAGATTAAAGAAAATGCACTTTTGAAACCCCAGGCATTACATTTGCACTCCAAATGGAGAGAAAGAGGAATCTGAAATAGCAGAAAGTGTGCACTAGATTACTGTTTTCTTTTGAGGAGCTTTTGCAATGATTTTCTGCATTGGTTAGAGCTATGTCATACCACCATCCATGAATTCAAGGGAAGCTGGGAAATGTATTTTTTTTTCTGTTTTCTGTAGTAGTATAATTTTATTTCATAAGATGGGTATTCACATTACTTTAATTCTTTTTTTTTAGATATTCATAATACATGTAAGAATTACAAGAAACTAACACATATTTATGACTTTTTTTTAAGTTGTGGGTTTACAGAAAAATCATGCATAAAATATAGGGTTCCTTTATACCATCCTATTATTAACACCTTATATTACTGTGATACATTTATTAAAATTGATGAGAGTGCATTTTTATAATTTTACTATTAGCTATAATCAATGGTTTACTTAGGGCTCACTGTGTTGTGTAGTTCCATGTATTTAAAAAAATTATTATAGTAACATACATATAACCTAAAATTTCCTTTTCAATGATATTTGAATATATAATTCAGTGCTGTTAATTACATTCACAATGTTGTGCAATTATCACCATCCATTACCAATATTTTCCATCATCACATTAATGGTAGAAACTGTACATGTAAAGCATTAGCTCCTTTCTTCCTACCCTCACCCCATCCCCATAACTTGTATTCTAGATTCTGATTCTGTAAGTTTTATTATTCTAATTGTTTCATATCAGTGAAATAATACAATATCTGTCCTTTTGTGTCTAGCTTATTTCTACTCAGCATCATGTCTTAAAGTTAATTGTTTCATGTATCAGGACTTCATTCCATTTTATGTCTTAATAATATTCCATAGTATTGCATATATCACATTTTGTAATAAATGGAAACAACCTAATCAAAATATCCCACTCACAAAAGATCTGCTCCCATAAGAGTGGATTAAAAGAGCAGTCTTTTAGCTGAAAAAAAGTTCAGACTTCAGTTAGAGATGAATGAAGCAGATCTGGTTAGGACTAAGGCAAATCAGGCCAAAGGGTAAAGGATGATACTGACTGGATTTTAAAACTACAACTTTTGTGTGAGACCAAGGGAAGAGATGTTTGCTTGGTGCAGGATCTATATTTTCTGTAGCACACTAGATAATTAACTTGTACGATCAGTTTGTCTGAACACTATAGGAGCATGGAGCTTTGAATGGGAAGTGGGTTTTGGTGAGTTTTTACAGGTTGGGATGAAATCCCAATACATCCCAGACTGATATGGACAGGGAGTAAAAGTGTATTGGCTGGGCCCCCCAGAGGAACTAGGGAGAAATGTGGAAATGTTGGACTTACCCACCTGGATTACTGCTGATTTTCTCACAAACATTGAGGACTAACAATTTGGTGGGCCAAGCCATCGATCTGGGGTCTTTCCCTTGTGAGACTTGTCACTGCAAAGGAGAGGCTAAGCCTACTTTTAATTGTACCTAAGCATCTCTGCCAGAGAGCCTCTCTGTTGCTCAGATGTGGCCCCCTCTCTCTCTAAGCCCACTCGGCAGGTGAATCACTACCCTCCCCCCTACTTGGGAGATGACTCCCAGGGGTGTGAATCCCCCTGGTAACGTGGGAAGTGACTCCTGGGGATGAGCCTGGACTCAGCACTGTGGGACTGAGAAAATCCTCTAGATAAAAAGGGGGAAGAGAGATGAAACAAAATAAGGTTTCAGTGGCTGAGAGATTTCAAATGGAGTCGAGGAGTCACTCTGGAGGGTATTCTTATGTGCTATATAGATATCATTTTCTAGTTTTTAGTGTATGGAATGGCTAGAGGGAAATACCTGAAGCTGCTGAACTGCAACCCAGTGAACTTGATTCTTGAAGACGATTGTACAACTATGTAATTTGCACAGTGTGACTCTGTGACTGTGAAAACCTTGTGGCTTGCATTCCCTTTTTCCAGTGTATAGACAGATGAGTGGAAAAAATGGGGACAAAAATTAGGTGAAGAATAAGGTGGGAGGGGGGATAGAAAGTTTTGAGGGTTCTTTTTTGCTTTTATTTTTATTTTGGAATAAGGAAAGTGTTCAAAAATTGATTCTGGTGATGAATGCATAGCTGCATGTTGGTGCTGTGAATAACTGTACACTGTGGATGACTGTAAGGTGTGTGAATATATCTCAATTAAACTGTATTAAAGAAAAAAAAAGAGAGAGAACAGTCTTTTATGGGGTGCACAGCCGATTCAAGCCAGCACATAGCCATTCTAGTGGATGTGAAATAGCATCTCATTGTAGTTTTATTTGCATTTCCCTGACGGCTAATGATATTGAGCATCTTTTCATGTGCCTTATGGCTATTTGTTTATCTTCTTTGGAGAAATGTCTTTTTGCCCATTTTTAACTGGGTTGTTTGTATTTTCATTGTTGAGTTGTAGGATTTCTTTTTATATTCTGGATATTAAACCCTTATTGGATATATGGTTCTAAATCCTTTTCCCATTGTATACATGGTTATTTTACTTTCATGATAAAGTCCTGTGGTGCACAAAATTTTTAATTTTGATGAGATCCCATTCATTTTTTTTTTTTCTTTTGGTGCTTGTGTTTGAGCACAAAATCTACGAAGTAATTGCCTTCAATTTATTTTAGGAGGTTCATAGTTCTGGCTATTTTATTTAGGCATTTGATCCATTTTGAGTTAATTTTGTGTATGGTGTGAGGTAGGGCTCTACCTTTATTCTTTATTCTCTTGCATATCTGGGATAGATCCCACTTGATAATGCTGTATAATTGTTTTAATATGCTGTTGGATTAATTTTACTAGAATTTTGTTTAGGCATTTTGCATCTATATTCACAAGAGATTTTGTCCTGTAATTCTCTTTTCTTGTGGTGTCTTTATCTGGCTTCAGTAAGAGTGTGACGTCGGCCACATGGGATGGATTAGGGAGTGTTCCCTCTTCTTTGATTTTTTTGGAAGAGTTTGAGCAGGATTTGTGTTAATTCTTCTTGGAATGTTTGATAAAACTCCCCTGGGATTTTCTTTATTGTTAGGTTGTTGATTACTGATTAAATCTCTTTTTTAGATCACTTGAGATCTCCTCTCTTTTCCTGAGTCAATGTAACTAGTCTGTGTGCTTCCAGGAAACTGTCCATCTCATATAGGTTGCCTAATTTGTTGACTTATGGTTGTCCACAGTATCTTTCATTGTCCCCTTTATCTCTGTGGGGTCAGCAGTAACAATCCCCCTGCTACCCTATTTCTTATTTTAGTTATCTGTATCCTCTCTACCTTCCTCTTCACCAGTCCAGGCAAAGGTCTGTCAATTTTACTGATGTTTTCAAAGAAACAGCTCCTGCTTTTGTTGATTCTCTCCATTGTTCCTCTACTTTCCTTTCATTCATCTCTAGTCCAGTCCCCACCATCTCCTTCCCTCTGCTCACCCTGGGGTCAACCCACTCCTCTCTTTTCAGTTCTTCCAGTTTTGAAGTTAGGCCTTGTATTTGTAATCTTTCTTCTTTTTTATTGCAAGCATTTAGAGCTATAAATAGACCACTCAGCACTGCCCTTCCTGCATCACATAAGTTTCAGCACGTTGTGACTTTATCTTCATTCACCTCAAGATACCTGTTAATTTCTCTTGTTATCTCCTCCTTAACCTATTGGCTGTTTACTTGTACTTTGTTCAATTTCCACATATTTGTGAATTTTCCATTTCTCCCTCTGTTATTCATCTCCAGCTTCTACCTTAAGAAACTAGAAAAAAAGATCATATTAAAGCAAAAGTATGTACAGGTAAGGGAATTATACTATTTAAAGCTTTATGCCCACAAGTTTGGTAAACATATATCAGATAAACAACATCCTTGAAAAACACAACTACCTTCTTTCTCATGAAGAAATACATAACATGAATAACCTTTTGTGCGTTAAAGAAATTTATTTTGAAGTTTAAAAATATCCCCAAAAGAATACTTCAGGATTAGATAGTTTCATTGGAGAATTCTACTAATGTTTAAAAAAGAATAATAATTTTACTCTAAGTATTTAAGAAAATAGAGAGGAAGAAAAACTTCCTATATCATTTTCAATTCAGGGTCATAATTACCCTGAATTGAAAAACAAAGAAAACACAAGGAAAAATCAAACAGTCACACAACAGCAACAAACAAAGAAAAATACAAGCAAGTGTTCATCATTTACATAGATTCAAAATTTATTAACACAATATTAGGAATATAATCCATCAATACATAAAGTAATAATATACCAGGACCAAGTGTAGTTTATTCAAGGGATAGAAATTAAATTCACAGTAAGTACTACTATGTTCCCACTAAAATGGTTAAAATTAAAATGACTAACAATTTCAAATGTTGGCAAGGAAGGTATAATCACTTTGGGAAATAATTCCACAATGTGTTGTAAAATTAAACTTTTTTTTATGATCCATTCATTCCACTCTTATGTACTTAAACAAGAAAAATAAAATAAATGTCCACACAATGAACTGGGTATTAATGTCCATAGCAAATTTATTTTCAATTACCATAAATTTTAAAAATTCAAATGCAAAGTATGTGAATGGATAAACAAATTATGGGAAATCCATATAATAGAATACTGCTCAAGAATAAAAGGAATGAAATCCTGACATACAAAAGGACACAGATGCCTGTCAGAATCATGCTGAGAGAACAAAGTTAAACATTAAATAGTAAACCTGGTCTTTCCATTTATGTGAAACTGTGTAAAAGACAAATCTAATATACAGTGACAGAAAGCACAGCCAGTTGCTATCTTGGGCAATGAGTAGAACAGTATTGTTTGGGACAGGGCAGGATGGAGTTTGTTTAGGGTTGCTGAAATGTGCTATGCCTTGATTGTATTGGTATATAGGTATAAACAGATAGGTATATATATGTGCATATAAACAGTACACTTTTGTCAAAACTCATCAAACTATGACCTTAAAATGGTCAGTTATATTAAATGAAAATTTTATCCCAGGAAAGTTTATTTTAAAAAGATAATAACCATTTCTTTCCATTCACTTAATAATGTTTCTTTTTTCTCATACATGTTCTTAATCCAAACTTACCCTTATATGTTGCTTTTAGGTGTATGTTTTGTTTAGGGCAGATTCAATTTGATTTTCCTCTACAAAATGGACACATTTTTGCAAATCATCTATTTTACATCAATTTTCCCATTGAATTTGCTCCCAGCATTATTGGTTATTGAATTCCAATAAATACAAGGGTTGAGCTCCCTGTTTTCTTCCATTGGTCCAAATAATTCATCCTCATGCTCATACCACTGTTATTTTGTGTTAAAATGTACTAATATCTTTACAGAAAATCTCCATTCTTTACTATTCTCCAAAAGTAGTGCTTTGTAGACCATCATAATTCCATATACAAAGTAGAGAAAGTTTATTGAATTCCTAAAACAACCCAACTAGAAAATTTTAGTGGTATTGCATAATATGATAGAGTGATTTGCAGAGATTTGACATTTAAAATATATTAAGTATTGCTGTCCAGGAATACCTCTTAATTTATTCAAATCACCTTTTCTTTATTTCATTATATTTGACATCTTTTTGCAGAGGGCTTTTATATTCTTGGTTGAGTTCTTTCTTAGATGCTTTATATTTTTATGTCTATTTGAATCATATTTCATCTTTGGCTAAACTGTCTTTGGGGATTGATCATGTATCCAGCAAAAGAGATGGTCAAATCTTAAACTGCATTCCTGTGGTTGTGAATCCATTTATAAATAGGACAAAATGATTTCTCTAAATAGAAATGATTTCTCAAAAATAATTTCTCTAAATAGATCTTCTATTCAACAATCATGTGGAATTTGGGGAAAAATTTGAAAAAAAATATATTGCTGCTGCAAAAAATTAACACAAACGTAGTGGCTTGAAACAGTGTGACTTTATTTTTAAATAAATAATTCATACTTCTGGAGGTCAGAGTCAGTTTCACAGGGCTAAAATCAAGGTCTTGGTGGCCTGAGATCCCTCCAGAAACTCTCGAGATGAAACCATTTTCTTGCCTTTTCCAGCTTCTCGAAGCCGCCTGCATTCTGTGGAGCATGACCTCTTTCTTCATCATCAGACCCAGCAACGTAGCATCTTCTCTCCCCTCTGACTTTTTTATTCATCCTTACATCTTACCTCTCTAATGCTAATCTTCCTCCTTCCTCTTATGGCACCCCTTGTTATTACCCACCTAGACAATTCAGTATTGTCTCCCCACCTCATGTTCCTTAATTTAATCGCATTTGCAAAGTGCCTTTTGCCGTGTGAGGTAAGATACCCACAGGTTCCAGATATTAGGACCTGGCTATCTTTCAGGTCCATTATTCATCTCACCATGTTGACATTGTTAATTCTCAGTAAAAATGGAATTTTCTTAGCAAGAACACTGACAGTGGTTGAGCAGCTATCAATCGCTGTAATTGACTGTGATTCTGAATCAAGGTTTACTAAACTCAGTCTCCTGTGAGCATCCCTTGGTGACACCTGACTTTCAGCAAATCCACGTGGAGCAGAAATACGGCATTCTCTGGGTCAGGAGAGTGCTAACTACTCCTTCTTACCCAAGCAAAAAATATCATATTGCAGATTCATTAGAGTTCTGTAGCTCTAGGGATAACTTTATGCCTGTCCTAATTCTTTGAAAATGGAATATTTGGAAAACTCAGAACTTTGTAATCAGTGACTGACTTGTCTCAAACGTGGCAACCTCTTCTCACACATTTTAGTTTCTTGACATTGGAGTTGCTGAATGTATCATCCTTCCCTTGCCAGCTCTACCTCTGCTTTCTCTCCACACTTGAGCCACCCAGAACTGTGTTCCTCTTTTCACTATCCCATATGAAACAGAAAGATGCTATAAAACATTTAAACCAAACTTTGGAAGGCTTTAATTTGATTACTAACTTTGCTAATTTTAGTCTGTAATTGTGCAAATCATATAATATCTCTGATTTTCAGTTTCCTCTCTTGTGAAATTAAGATAATGACACTTTTATGCCTACTTCTGAGCATTTTTCCCCTCTTAGCATTTTTAAGCAGATCAATACATGATGATAACTTACAAATTACAAAATGCTCTAAAAATGCAAATTATTCCTGATATAAAAATTAGCTTTTAGGCACACTCATACTGCTGGGGGACCATGTATATATTGATAAAAGCTTTTTGAAGGGATAGTTGGCATTTTTCTCTTTGACCCAATAATTGCATTAATAGGAATTTATTTTATGCAAATTGTATGAATACATTCAAAGATTTATGAAAAGCATGCTCATCAGAGACAAAGAGTAAAGACAACCAAATCATAAATAAACCTTGAGACTTTTGTATGATAGGAAAATTGTGCAGTCATTCCAAATAATGATTGTAGGAACGATTATCACAGTGCATGTGCTCACATGGTAAGTTTAGGCGAAGATACTAAAACAGTTGCATCTGAACTTCATTGCCTAAAGACAGACAGACACATAAAATACATGGGTGGCATTGAACTATTAAATATTCTTATGCCTGAGTATTAGATTATAAGTAGTTTTAAAAATTTTTCTTTATAGTTTCTAGCATTTATAATTGCCTATAATCAACATATTTTGTCTTTATATAGAGAGGAAGGAATTATTTCCTTTAAAAAATGGTTTCAAATATTTATACACCCATCTGTCTAAATGATCTATTTTCTTTTCCAAGGTATTTTGTGCTTTAAACAAGATGTCATCACAGAATATCCTGCAGAGCTAGCACAGATATAATCTACTCCAACTGGTGTATTTTATGGATGGGGAAATTTGGTCACCACTGGGCTTAATCACTCAAGATCACAGAAAACAATCCTTTAGAATTAAGTTATGCTAACCAGCTGGGATTTCCATTAATTTATGGTTGACTACTTATTTTGCAATGAATGGTTCATCCTTGATAAGGACTTCAAAATTTTAGCAATCAGATAAGGGCCATATAATTGTTCTAGAGGGAAGTAGGGCAAAATAGAGCAATTCCCAGAGGGCCTGATATTATATTTCATAAACAACTGCTTCCTCTCTATAGTGTGCAGCCCCAGGTCAGCATTTAAGGAGTGGGGAATATAATTAATTAGCATGCAGAAGAGAATTTGATGGCTTGTGGCCTAAGAGGAACTTTGCTGGGGTTAGCCGCCCCCAGAGTTAATTCCTAGATCAGCTCTATTAGTGTCTGGGGTTGCTGCCAGTTCAAACTATGCCTTCTGGGTGGATGATTTGGCCTGGAAGAGTTGAGTTGTATACTTGAACAAGGCAGAGAAAGCAAGGAGAAGCCAGTTAGAGTAAGGGCGCTTGATCAGTGCTGAAGATAAAATGCCATTCAGGATATGGTTATGTTAAAAAGAATTGAAACCAAATATTCTCCAACACAAGGTCCTGCTCTCTGTCCTCTATTTTATAACAGCTCTGGAAAGTATTTGCAGGCTGATGTTGAGCTCCTGCATCAGTTAGCATTGATCAGAACATTCAGCAAGAGACACATGTTCTAGAATAGGAGGAGTGCTTAATTCAGAATCAGAGAATCTAGACTCAAATTCAACTTTTATCTTTAACTTGTTTTGTGATTGAAGGCAGTGGCAGTAAGAGATCACTTGTCCTCTTGGAACTTCCTCATCATAGACAGAAGTGGGTGATTATTCCAACACTCCCTAGTAAGCTTTGAGAACCAACTGCTTAGGATGTTGCCCCATACAAAGTTGGAATCAACAACAGATTCCTAAGTGGCTTCCACTGCTTTGAGGGAATTATCTGCAAAATTTAGTGACGTTCTACTGATGGAATTGTTGAGATGCAACTGACAGTTGTGATTGGGTTGTTGCAGTCTTACCCAACATACAAATAGACTATGTAAATCTCAGGTGGATTGTCACATTTAATATGCCAAACTCAAGGCCCAATATAAGAATGGAAAAACAGCAGATTTTCTGTCAGGTGATGGGAGAAAGGTAAGTTTTGACTGATGCCTGCCTCAATGATTTGCAGCTTCTGTGGAATTTACACAGGAACATTTTCAAGGTGTTCAAGACCACAGGACTCCTCTTACATGCTCTTGGAGTGTAAAATTGACTAATCAGAAGGTGGTTAAGAGTGCATGCTAGAATCAGACACTTTTACACTTACTGACCTCACCAATTCTTGGGTGATTTTAAGCAATTATGGAAACTCTGGGCCTCTGTGCCCTTGGGAATGAGCAGGCCTCCACCCTGAGAGGATGGCTGTGAGAGACAGGAGAGCAGGAAAGAGCCGCACTTACTTACTGGCCCATGGTGAGCCCTAGATTCAGGAGATTCAGGAGAATTATTGCTAAGCAAAGTTTTCTTCGGAAACTGTCTTTATAAAATCAGGAAAATAAGGCTACCTGAACTGTAACGATGGTAAAGATATGATAACCAACAGGAAAGCACTTTGCCGAGTTTCAAAGAACTGTATAGGTGTAGCTCTGACTTTTCCATGTCTATTATATTTGTATTCTATTGAATGAATCCATAATGGAATCATTTGCAGGTGGGAGTCTGAGGTGGCAAATATTTTCACTAGTGGCTCATTATTTTGGTGTACTGGGAAGAACGTAAGACATAGCCAAAACCTGAGCATATATGCTAATAGAGAATAACTTGAATATTAACTTTTTTATATAACATTTATTCCAGATGCACACGGTTGGTTTTCAGGATCCATGTTGCTGAATGCATGCAGGGATCATTAAAGTAAGAATTCCCCTTGTCCATGTATACTACTCTGGCTCAGGATTCTTGGAGATGCCTCTGACTTCTACCAAGGTGGTGTGCTTGTAGATTTTTCTTCAGCTCACCACTGTTCTCGCTTTCCATTTTCAGAAGTCATGTCCCGATCACTATGAATGACAGTAAAACCACCTCAGACCTTCTCCTAGACACATGCACTGTTTCCTAGATCAGTGTGTACCTTGCTCCATCCTGATAACCAACTCCACCAGCCTCAGCCAGGCAGGCTCTCATTGTCTGACTGAAAGTTTTAAAATCATGTCAAGTTCTGCTTGGTATCCCTCACGCTCTTTCTCTAAAAGATTATTTGGATGGGATAGGGGAAGTATTCTTTGTTCTTCTGTTATCTAGTCTTTTTGTGTCTCCTTAGTCCTTCAGTTTAGGACTGAAGAGGCAGAACTTGCCGTGTGACCTCTCTGTGCCTTAGTTTCCCCATATGTAAAATGGGAATAATAATGGCATTTACTTCTTAGAGTTGTTGTAAAGAGTAAATAAGTTTATGGAATAGTGCCTAGAACCCAGTAAGCACTGTGGGGAAGTCAACAATTATTAAGACCCACCCTGTATTTCCAGAGATGTCCTCTACCCCATTCATGGCCACATTTATCTCTCTCTCTCTCTCATATATATATATATATATATATATATATATATATATATACACATATGTACACACATATATATGAATACATGTATATTTTTTTATGTATATGCATGTGCGTATCTCTCATTTCTATCTCTCTTTGTTCTCTCTCACTATAAATATATATATCGTGCGTGTGTGTGTGTGTGTGTGTGTGTGTGTGTGCATGTTAAAACCACTGGATAGAAATGGAAAGGATTATCTTTGTAATTACTTATTTGTTTGTGAATGGGCTCATCCACCCTGCCCAAATGAAGAAAGATATTGAAGGCCCTTCAAAATCAATGTGAATGTCAACACCCTTAGACAGATGGCCAACCTGCCTTGTGATAAGCACAATGAGCAAATCAATGAAACTCATTAGAAGCTACTTAAGAGTAATAAATTATAAAGAGATAAATAATACTTCAGCAACGGTTTCGCTCTGAGACCTTGAATACAAGGTGTCAGATTTGGAAACCACCTGCTTAATAAGCCAAGGCACAAGATTGTGAATAATTTTTAAAAGGTCAGAGCTTCTCCATATGAATAAAGTGGGCAATTTGCGTGTAAGCGACACTGCCTGTAGACTGGCAGGAGCGAGCAGCAGGAAAACTTTCTTCTCTCTGCCACTATCACCTGCCTGTAACATGTACACATGCATAAGCAACAGAGAAAATTGTCCTGAGCTAACGGTTGAGAAAAAAAGCTTGTATTTCATTTTAGAATGTGTTTATGCCTAGTTATTTTCCCATAGTCATTGTTGTTCGTATGCTTATACTAAAGGGCCCTTCTGAGTCTGGGGTTAATGCAGTGCCAGCTACAACTTTATCTAATTGGAAAGGACTTGAACAGTCACTCATATTTAAGTGGCAAAACCTTCAGAAGCAGTCGCATTTCAATAAGGGATAAGCTGTAAGTCACAGAAATGAATCTGTAATGGTACAAGTTGAGGCCTCTGTGAGCAAGTGAAGGAGGAGTTGGGAATATAGAACAACTGGCCACTTTCCTTGAGATCACATATTCTGTTCAGGTAGCACGTTTTTCATTTTTTTTTTCCCTGCAGAAGGCTAGAACCACCCTGTTTTTTTTGGACAAAAATGCTGTCAATCTGCACATGGCCTTCTGGAATTTTGTACCCAATTAAACCATTTGTTGGTGCCCTGGAGCATCCCCACCTACAAGTTTCTCAGCTAATGAGTTGCTGGGTAGATTCAGTCAAAGAGTTCCTTCTCAAGGACAATGCCTTTTTCTGTTTGAAAAGCCTGCAAGAAATTTCTGGAGCAGAGAGAAGCACAAGAATACGTGTTTTCTTATAGAGTAAAAGCGGCTATTTTACACAGTCTGACCATGTGTGTGCAAAGTAGACTTGTTCAGTTCAGCAACTGGGTATTCTCTTCATGGCAATGCCAAATTTACAGCTATTTAGAAATAAATTAATGGAAACCTGAGACAAAATCCTCCACTTCATTGTAAAAGCTGCCTTCTCAGGCAGTCATGAAGAATACGCCTTTAAAAGGTATCTTCACAAATGGCCACGTTCTGCTTACTGACATAAATCTACTTATGGTCCACAGGACCCAGATGTGGAAGGAGGAAATTGGTTCCTGAAGTTTGGTGTTAAGAATCTGCAAATAGTTATTGATATATTACTGAGAGAAATGGAGAGAGATGTGGAGAGAGTAATACACAGAGAGAAAGAAAAAGAGAGAAGTGGGGGGGAGATTGGAGAGAAAAGATAAATGCATGAGAGGAATAGGTGGGATTAAAATAAAAAGAGAAAGTAGAAGGGACAGAAAGGATTGAAGAAAGTAATCATTCCTTTATCAAAATTACTTCAACTTTTTTAACCTAGGGGTTTTAATGTATATGTTCGAAACATAGTCATCCTATTTTTAGGCATAAGTTATACAATTTAACACACATTTACAAGTATGCCCTCCCATCACATAGCGGTAAGGAATTATTTCTTAGAGATAGGTTTTCTGTAAACCAAATATTTAGCCTTAGCTACTCTTTTTTTTTTTTTTTTTTTTTTTTGCCAAAAATCATAGTATCAGAGAATTGGTTCATTGGGTTAATGATTCATGATTGCCAGCATTAGTGGAAAATTTTGTGACCTAAGAAAATTAATCTGCCTCTATATTGACTATATATTGACTTATTGACATTTATATAGACCAGGTATACAAGTAAGTTCTTGGCATATGCTAATTCTTGAGGATAGTGACTGCCTGAGTGTGAAGTTAAGACAGAGGTTGTGATTATTTTCTGGCATAGCAGAAATGAGTGTCAAGCCTTCCATGGGCACATGGGGAAAAACTGTATCATATGTGCCAGGTATTTGTGATCTGTGTTCTAAAGATGCACTATCCAATGTAGTAGCAAATAAACACATGTGGCTATTAAATCTTTGAAACAAGGTTCGTCTGACTTGAGATGAGTTATACGAGTAAAATACACCACTGAATTTCAAAGACTTAGTACTAAAATACGTAAAACATCTTATTAACAATTTTTTATTGCTCTTATGTTAACATGATTTTTTCAGTGTAGCTACTAGAAAATTTAAAATTATATACGTGGGTCACATTATATTTCCAATGGACAGCACCAGTCTAGAAATCAACTCAAATGGTGGTTTTATTGATCATATATCAAAGACATTTAAAAACCAGTATCCTCTCAAATTTTTGATATGAATCCCACACTGTAATATTGATACTTTCATTTTGTGCTAAGAAGATCTGAGTATCCAGTATATACAAGGTTATTATAACTAATATCTGCAAAGCATTTACTATGTCCCATGAGATATTTGCTATAATTCCATTTTATAGAGGATGAAACTCAGACTTAAAGTTCTTAAAGTAACCCATCAAAATTGACAATCTGGTAAACTGTCAAGGTGCAATTTAAATCTGGTAGTCTGATTTAACTGCTATGCTATATTCCCTCTCTGAGGATGTATACACAGAAAATTGGTAACACATTCTTCATTATGCTGACTCTAGGGAATTCCTGAACACCTCAACACTGGCACAGCTCAGGTCCATCATGATTCCTAACTCATGGCATCTGATTTGTAAAGAACTTTAGGGAGTCATGGATATTATTATTTCTCCATGCCTGTGTACTATCTCAAAGGAATTCCTGGTAACCCTGGGCACACACCCAGAGGTGCTTTGTAACCATTTATTTGTTAGCAAAGAAATGGTAGGTGATGGGAACTTCTGTGTTGGAAGGCAGGGAGGTTATATCTTGCTACTGATTCTGAGTGAGCGTGGGCCTCTGTGTGTGCATATCACTGTAAGTAAGTGCTGTCGACCTGGTTGGTATATATTTTGCTCATACCCATTAAGGATTGAATATAATATGCAATTTATGACATAGCCTAAAAAATTAAAAACTTTTCACATTTTTCCCTAAAACACATCACTAATTTCTCCCCCTTTAGCATATCACACTGAGCATAATCTCTTACTGAGTGAGTGTATAATTATAAGTGTCAATTGTTTACCCCCACTTGCGTATAGGTAAGACTTCAGGATAATTGAAATATATCAACTTTAGCATGATTGGGAGGGCAACACTCTTTGACTAAAGGCAACGACATTGGGGTTCAGCTGACAGAAGAGTCTCGTTTCCCTTCTTATTTTTAGTGTGATAAATCACCCCCCAAATTTCTCCCCTTCACCATACACACAGACACACACACACACACACACACACACACACACACACAGGTAGTAGTCTGGGTATCTTTCTTGTACTCTCACTGAAGTTATTATGCAGTGATGGCAGGAACAGAGAGCCTCACTACTCAATCCTTTTTAGCTAATAATAGATGTATTGCAAAGGTACAGTGATCTAAACCCTAAAGTAAACTGTGCTACATTCACTCCACTTACTTTGATAGAATTACATGGAAATTAACCAGAGACAGGATTTTCAAACTGCTTATTTACTATAGAATGATTCATGACAAAAAAATTATCTGGTATAAAATTATGAAATCTGTCTCAAATAAGCCTTCCTCTGACTCATATATAAGTAAGACTTCCTCTAACTCACATATTAATTAGGGTAGGGGAAGAAGTCCACAGTATCTACTTCTTAGGTGAGTGTCCATGATGGTTTTTGAGGCACAGATTCCACCTGTCTCCTAGGAGGGAGCCCAAGCCATTACTGTGGATTTGGTCCAGCACTGGGGCTCTCTTCAATGCAAGGTCAAAACCCTCCTAATAGAACATTAAGCAGAGTTCTGGGATATCATGGCAGTAAATGCTAGTGCCACCAAAATGTGAACATTCAGGCATTTTATACTTGAAAAACTTGAATATGTTGGACTCAGATAAAAATGGAGCACATACAGACTCTGCTATGCCCATCCATCCAGCTGACTGTAGGTTTTGCATATATGCAAATCATGCAGCCCTAACATGTTGGACATAAGTGACTGTTATGGCTTGGTAAAGAGCTGGAATCAAAGTCATACTTGATACACATAAACACTCTAAAATGTATAGGGGGTGTTAAATCCCCTTCCCCCCAAAGTCCTGTTCTAGTTGTTTTTCTCTCCTCACTTTCATCTTTTTGTCATTTTTATTTTTCTCCCAGCTTTTTCAATAGATCTCACCATATTTTTGAACCTTTTGCCTTTCTTAAAATCTGGAACATTTCTTATACAGCCTTCCTTTACCCCATATGATTATCACTAAGGTAAGACCTGAAAAATTATACAACAAACAAAATAGATAATAAAGCCTCTGAAAGCTATAATCCCAACAGTTTACATAAAATGAAGTTACGTAAATCTGCTCTGTGCTTGAAAATGTGGAGAAGGTTCCATTCCTTATTAATTTCTATTTTCCTCAATCTTCATTTCTAGAGACATTTTTGCTTATTTCCGGTATTACAGGTATTTATATGTGACTACCCAGACCTCAGTGTCCTCAGTAACTAAAGGACTTAGAGTTCCTCTGTAGGAAAACTGATCTCACTTTGCATGAAACTGACCATATTAGTATCCCGTTTGACTCTTAATGAGTTTTGCAAAAGGAGTTTACCTATCTGGAGTTGAAAGTTGTCTATATTGTGCAATTTGAAGGACACAAGGAAAAAGCATTCTCCACCCAAAAAAGAAAAAGACCAATTCTTTGTCATAATCTGAGACACTGATGCCATACACCATCAGTGAGGTCTTTGTAGGAAGTGTTGCTTTCTCTGGGGTCTTAGTTTGGACTGAAAAAATGACCTTTTCTCAGCAGGTGTCAGTTTACTGACTGTCTTCCTTAGAATGGGAAGATTCTAAAATAGATAAAGTTACTTGTGCACCAGGGAAGGGAAGCAAGAGAATCCAATTTGGGAAACAGAAGGGGGTATCAGATCATTAAACACTTCCTCTCCATTTTACAGACCACACAATTAACGACTCACTGGAGGAGATGATATGTCCTACTGCATACATTTGTTCTACCATATACTCAGCATGCATTGCTTTCTTGGGGAAGATTCTGGTCCTTTTCTACCCCAAATCCTACATGAACTATCCAGAATGGGAATTTTAGCATAAAGGTAAGTTTGTTAATTTCACTTTTACCCCCAAAGGCTAGCATTTCTATGGAATTTTACAGAATATGTCTTTACTGTTAATTGAGAATGCATCACTTTAAATTTTCTTCATTAATTTCTGCTTATCAGGTGCTCTCACTTTCCTTTAAATGGACTGATTTATGCCTAAACTGTGACTTCCACCATCTGCTATTTTTCTTTGCATATGACCTATTTCATCTTCAGAGTACCCTTGTCTTATGTTCAACTTCTTGGTAAACATAAAACAGCCTACTGCTTGTTGGCTAAAATCCTGCTGCCTTATGCCCAAGCACCTAAAATTGTTGTGACTATTTTCTTCAACCTTTATCTTTAATAGGAGGGAGACAAGGCAATGGATACACCACAAACCCCACTTCAAAAAGAACCTGGATCGTGGAAGGTGAGGGTCCTGCAAGTTGACTTTCTCTGAGTGCACACAATTAGCTTAACAGTAAGTAATTTCTTGTGTAATTATTATGAAACAAGATGGCTTCTAAAAGTTGGGATACTCTTAACAGAAATAGATTCAATGCAAATGCCATTCCACTCAAAATGAACGTATTAATTTCTTACCAGTGATCAGATACTGTAATGGCAACCAGGGCTACAAAGATGAAAAATATGTCCAGTGCCTTCTTTCAAGGAATGAATGGTCTAATCTGTGGCTCAAATATACAAAATATTTTCCATTGGATAAGGGAAAATAGATTTTCTGAATGGATAGTGTGCCAATTTGAATGTATTGTGTCCCCCGAAATGCCATTATCTTTGATGCAATCCTGTGGGGGCAGATGGATTAGTGTTGATAAGATTGTAATTCTTTGATTGTTTCCATGGAGATGTGACCCGCCAAACTGTAGGTGATAACTCTGATTGGATAATTTCCTTGGAGGTGTGGCCCTGCTCATTCAGCATGGGCCTTGATTAGTTTACTAGAGCACTATATAAGGTCAGACAGGAGTGAGCTTGCCACAGCCAAGAGAGACACTTTGAAGAATGCACAGGAGCTGAGAGAGGAGCTGCAGATGAGAGACAGTTTGAAGATGGCTGTTGAAAGCAGACTTTTGCTCCGAAGAATCTACGAGAGGAAAAACACCCCCAAGAACAACTAAGAGTGACATTTTTGAGGAACTGCAGCCTAGAGAGGACCATCCTGGGAGAAAGCCATTTTGAAACCAGAACTCCAGACCATATGCCAGCCACGTGCCTTCCCAGCTAACAGAGGTTTTTTCTGGACACCACTGACCATCCTCCAATGAAGGTACCCAATTGTTGATGACTTACCTTGGACACTTTATGGCCTTAAGACTGTAACTTTGTAACCAAATAAACCCCCTTTATAAAAGCCAATCCATCCCTGGTGTTTTGCATTCCGGCAGCATTAGCAAACTAGAACAGATGGATAGTAGATAGTATACAGTGGAAAAATATTATGATGTTAAGTATAAAATTCTTAGGAGCTCAGAGAATGAAGTCAGGCATAACCAAGATGCTTCTTTATGCTTTTCATTTAATTCATTGTTTCATCCTGACTTGGTCACTCTCAACTCATAATCCTCACTCTCTCTATTGACAGGACTAAACTAACCATTCTACAATGGTCAATTCATTGAATACTTGTTTACAAGCTTGGTTACAACTCATCAAGTGGCCAGTCAATTTCATTGACAATAAAATACCGTTTACCCCCTTTTCAATGTGAACAGGTTAAGGTGGTCAACTGCCTAGACATCCCTGAAGTCTGGGAAAGTTATTAAACTAGAGGAAGAGGTAGCACAGATAAGATGGAATTTAACAAAAGATTATGAATACTGAATCTCTATATAATTTTCTTTTTCTTAGTTGCTAGGGTATTAGAATAGCTAGAAGGAAAGAATTGAAATGGTGGAACTCTAACCCGCAGCATCCTTTGAAGTTCATTCTATAGCTACTTGTTAAATTGTAATTTGAAAGCTATCACCTTTTTGCATATCTGTTATATTTCACAATAAGGAAATAACTGAAAGAATGGTATTGTAACTCCTAACAACTTTGGAAATTTCCTATATAACTACTTGTTAAAAAATAAAATAAAAATAAAAAATGAAAATACAGTCAAACTGGTTATTTGGGTGAATTGACTTTTTCCCCACAGAGCTTTGTGTTTGACACAGTTTGTAAGGACATCCTTCCCTCCTGTAGAAATTTCATGATATTCAAGATACCTCAGATTCACCACTGAGCTCACTTTATCTTCCTACTCACAGAAATAAAATTTGGATTCAATTAATTTGTAGTGTGCTAGGTAAGACATCAAGGGCTCCTCTGAGTTTGCAAAGCAGCTCTCACTTTCCTTTGTTACAGAATCTGCAAACAAAGATTATAAAAGGTGCATGAGAAGGGTCTCAAGGGGGTAACAGGCACACTTGATGATGCCTAGGTGCACAAACAATCAAATTCTCTGCTCACTGCAGCCAGTGCTGAATGAGACCAACAGGTGAAGAGGAGCAAAGAAAACAGGCTCTCTTTGACACAAGTATTCTGAGCTTGTTGGGGGGAGGGTTGTGTATGAGTTTTTGGGAATCTAACTTCAACCCTTGAAGGTAATTCCTTATGGTCCCACATCACTGTTACATTTGGAAAATAGAAGTTTCTGCTGATTTTCAAAGACAACTGAAACAATATTGCAAAGGAGGTTCAAGAACTTATGTCTCTCAAATGCCTTTTCCCCATTGAGGGCATACAATATTAGCAGTTGGAGATTTGGATTTCTCTTCCTCTTCCCCTGTAGTTGGAGAAAGGGAGCTCTAAACAAGCACCCTATATAGAGATGCATTCGACCAATTCAAGGAATATTGCAAGCAACAATGTAAGGGGATATTTTTCTGAAGAATTCACAAAAGCACTAGACAGAGGGGGAGGGCATTGATTTAAATATCTGTGAAATCCAAAGAAATCTCCAAGGCTACGTTACTAAAATTAATTTACTAAAAGCTATTTTAAGTAAGAATATGCATGCTCCCTTGAGGAGGTCCTAAGTATAGTTAGAAAGATGTGAAAGGAGGAATATACGTTCTAGATGGAAGCTGACCATTTGACCCTTTCCTGCACTGAATCTTCTCTTTAGCATTGGACTCCAGCTGGGGAAATAGGGAAGTTTTAACTCCAAATCAAGTTTTGATTTTGGATTATTCTCAGAAGGCATTTCATATATTGAATTTAGAATGTGATTTGTATCTTTAAAGTGATCAATGAAAGAGGGAGCAGAAAATTCAAGAGGTCTTACCAAGTTTTTATCCAGAGAATGAGGAAAGTCTAGAGCCATTGACTATTCAGATAGACAGAGGGAAATAGTAATACATTTCTTAATAATTAATCCTATAAATTGAGCTTATTCAATGCAATGGTTATATATTTATATATTTGTTACTGCTTGATTAAGCCTAAAGCTAAGTGTCCTTAACAGATCACACTTAATACAATTGATTTGTTGAAAAGTCTCAGCTCATCACAGGTTTAAATGAGAGACCATTTTATTTTTCCTATAACTGCTCAACAATTCTTCTCTATAAATTTCCTTTTCCATTAAATTGTGACTCCTTTTATAATTTTGACTAGATTCCACAATGTCAGTCACTTCAGTTTATTCAAACCATCTCATTTCATATTCAAAGCCCAATCCTGTGCATTTTTAAATCCCATTTAAAGCACTTCCCCTCCCATCCCCATTTTGCAGGCTAGACCTTTTTGTAGCTTTAGCAGCTAGAAGTTTGTGGTGAGGTTGAAGCAGGGTGAGATGATCTCTTCTTTCTATCCTCAAGTTATTCTCTTTCCCATGCATCCCCTCTACTATTGGGGAAGGAGAAGGGAGGGTGAAATAGAGATCTAAATGACTGGGCATATTTTTTTTCTCTGTCTTAAAAAAACAACAACAATAACAACAACAACAGCAACAACAACTGGTTAACATCCCATGGGTTGAGTGTGTTCCTGTGATTTATTTCAAGGGCCCTATATTTCCAGGTTTCTGACCTTAAAGATCCAGCTCCAACTCATCCTCTTCCTGTTTTCCTTAGTCTGTGCTCAATTCCCATCATACAATAGATGGACTCAAAGGGAACAGTGGAACATGTTCACTTTTAAATTACTTACAAAATGTTGTCTTGGGTTACACTAACCAACAAAAGATTGTTAACACCCAGGGAGTAGCCATATCTGAAAAATTTCACCATTGCTTTGCCTAAAGAACGACAAAGAAATAGAGTTAATGGATTCCAGTGAGAGATGACGTTGTGCAGGTGAACTTTTCTGGTAGGAGGTATGGATTCAGGCACTGGGGAGAGACTTCCTGATAGGGGCTGTGCCGCAGGTAAAGGAGCACAACCACTGCCAAGCCTGGCAGGGCAGGTAAGGCACCCTTTTTCTTTCTCCTCTCACCTTCTTAGGTGCTAGAGATACCTCTAGTGGGTGGAAACCAACTAGATGCCAGAGGGCAAGAGAATCTGTACGATGTTGTATGTCATCTCCAAGAACAAAAGAGAGTACAATGTGTATTGGGAGATGTGAACAACAAATATACAGCTCAACCTCCTGCATTCAATGGGTAGTTTGCTTGGTAAACTAAAGGAAGGTAGCTCCAATCCAGCTACTTCCAGTGGCACAGAATTGACTGGGGAAAGTCCATATTTAAGCCATAATAAAGAGGAATTGCACTTTTCCTGCCTAGAGTCACTTCTCTCAACTCCGCCATCTGTGTATACCTCAGTAACCCCAGCACCAACTTTCAGAGGAGAGCAATGCAAAGTTCTTGAGTTATCCTCCTACAGTAAACATGATTTTGCCTCATTATTAGGAAGGGAAAGTCCTGCCATTCTTCATTCTCTATCCAAAGAGGGTATACTAGAAGGAATAACTTTTCTCTAGAAATCTGCACACACACACACACACACACACACACACACACACACACGTATTCAAAACATTTAACTTCTTTCTGAGTACCAGATTGTGATGGTTACGTTCATGTGTCAACTTGGCCAGGTGATGGTGCCCAGGTATCTGGTCAAGCAAGCACTGGCCTAACCATTACTGCAAGGACATTTGTGGCTCATTAATAAATCAGAAGGCTGGTTTATTAAATCTTCAGTCAATTGACTGCATCTGTAACTGATTACATCAATGAAGGGCATGCCTTCCACAATGAGAGAATTCAGTCAGCTGGATTTAATCCAATTAGTTGAAGACTTTTAAGGGATAAGAGAGAGAACTTTCATTTCTTCTTCAGCCAACCAGCCTCTCCTGGGAAGCTTATTGAAGACTCTCACTGGAGTTGCAGCTTTCTGCCTTCCCTATGGAATTTGGACTTGTGCATCCTGTCCTATGGGATTTGAACTCATGCATACCTACAGTTGCATGAGGCACTTTTCTAAGATCTCTTATTTACAGATTTCTCCTATTGGCTTTGCTTCCCTACAGAACCCTAATACACAACCTTATATAAATTGATGGTAATGGAGGTGACAAGGATGGCATTTTTCTAAACTGGGACAACCACGCTCCATAAACACTGCAGAAAATTTTCTCCCTTGCTGGTGATTGTCTGTATTCAAAATGTGGGAAACTTGGTATCCTTCTTCTACAGGTAAAAATTTTAGGCATCAAGAAAACAAAACACTTTATAGGACACCACAGCTCTCGATTTAAGTAGGAGAGATCAGTAGGCTGACAGATTAAAAAAAAAAAGGTGGGTAGAGGAAAAGAGAAAGAGGCAGGTGAATTTGGAACTTTGGACAGAATTTAATCCTTTTTATTTTCTGCTGTATTCCATATTGCTTGCAGTGTCTGAGCAGCCCTGACCTCATCATGGCTAATACAATCATAAAATATTAAAGCTTGAGTGCTCTTAGAAATACTCTAGTCTAAACCATTTTTAAGAGAGGGAATTTTAGATAGAAAGGAATTAAACATCTATGATTGCCTCCTTTATATGATTAATACAGATTCTCAATCAGTAAATGTTTTAGGCCTGTTTTCTTACATTCATGCCTTACATATCCAAGCATAACATAAAGTCTTTGATGGGAAGATCTTCTCCTTTTTTTATGTATCTCGTCGTCTTTAGCCTGGCTTTGGAGAGTGTAAAGAGTGCTCAATAAAAGTTGGCCAACTTTATGCAATAGGCTGTGAGCAGATCAATCATTATTTCCTGTTATAAGGATTTAGAGATATTTCCTAATCATCAAATACATCCTTATTAATAATGCCTTATCTTATATCTTGTTCTGTATTATTTGCTCTTAACTTGGGGTCAGTGAATTTCCTCCTATTTTATGTAAAATGTTGCATATTTTTCTATTGTCTAGGAGTAAAAAATTATGTTTAGTTTTATTTGGTTTCACAACCAAACTTGCAAGGGAGCAGGTAACTCAAAAGATATTAAGACAAAGATTTTAGAGGAAAAAAAAACTATATGAAAAATTCAGAGGCTGGAGTAGTACAATTCTATACTGACTGTAACTAATTAGCTGTGATGAATGCCTGTCTTTTGGTAAATGATAGCATCTCTCTTACTGACCATTAAACCTCCCAACTTGTGTCCCATCCTCCAAGACATCACTAGGAGATTTGCTTTGACGATTTTACTGTCCCTTTAGAGCAGGGACATTTAATGACCAGTTTTATTCCCTAAAGTGACTCACTCAGAGCATGGCTCAGAGAAGGTACTCTGAATCGAATGTTCACAGAAACTTAGCATGGTAGAATAACCAAATTTTTTTCCTCTAAGGAAAAACAACAAAAACAAAAACAAACTTGGATCGGGTTCCTCCCTGGAGAAATGAGTATTGTAGAACTTATAGGTTCTGGGTCAGGATCACCATTGTGTAGTTTGGGTTTTGCAGTCAGAGCCTTTCCAGCTCTATCTCAACTAGGGTGGGACCTTGGACAACATTTTAATATATAGCTGCTTCAATTTACCCTTCTACAAAAAAGAGATAATAATATCATTTAATTTGTGTTTTTTTGCGCATTTTAAAGAAGTCAGTACATGCAAGGTATTTTAAATAGTATCCTCACATAGAAAATGCTACATCGATTTTAGCAATCATCACCTATGTAAGCAAATAGGTCTTGGGTTGACTGTGCGCTCATTTATCATAGGTGGAATCTTGTTACATCTAAGCACAGGACTAGCTTGAAGCAACAGGCTAGATTGCAGCGGAGCTCGTGAGAAAAAGAGACAAACTCCAGGAATCAGTAGACTGGGGGTTCCATTTTAGAGCTTATCCTGAATGGTTATATGATACTGACACTTACTTGGCTAGGGGTGCTGTAGCAAAATACCACAAGGTATTTTGTGGTACCGCATGGTTTAAAACAATAGGAATTTTTCATCTCATAGCTCTGGATATGAGAAGTCTGAATCTGTAGGAGAGAATCATTCCTTGTCTCTTCCTAGCTACTGATCCTTTGCAGCCATCCTTGGGCTTTGATCTCTGCCTCAATTGTTACATAACATTCTTTCCTCTGTCTGTCTGTGCCCTGTTATCCCTTCTTATAAGAATCCCAGTCATATTGGATTAGGACCCACTCTAATCCAGTTTGGCTTTAACTTAGCTAACAACATCATTAATGACCTTATTTCCAAATTATGTGAAATTTGTAGGACCAAGGATTAGGACTTAAGTGTCTCATTGGGTGGGTGGTGGATGTGGATGAGGGGAGAGGCAGTGAACCTCATGCTTTCCTCCTGAATAAGTTTCTATACATGTAAGGAGTTTCTGCCATGAGTGGGTTTGGTTTGGCAATCTCTGCATTGCAACCACTTTCTGACTCATATTTAATTCAAAGTTGTTTCTCTTCAGTCCTATGACTGAGGATCTCTACATGCATGGTACTGCTTATTCACCACCAGAGCACTGACTGGACTTGTCTTGGGCTTCTTGGAGCCTCTCTCCTCTGAATGAATTGGGTGTTCTCTCTCCCTCCCTACCACCCTGACTTTCCTTCTCTCATATTTGTTTCACTAGAAGACTGTACAAAAGGCACACATGCCATCTCTTCTTAGGTTTGTTTTCTGCCCAGTGGAATTGCTGGAATACAGCATTGATCCAGAGGCATTTACACCCAACTAATGGATTCCTCACACATGATATCTGTTGGTTAAAAATATTCTAAGAGTTCCTGGATGGATGTGTAACTTCTTGTCCCCAAACTGCATTTATAAGCAATACTTTGCATTAAGCCCTCTCTTTAAAAGTCTATGTTTTTCAGGTTTTACTTTATTTTTTTTTCTATTTAATCTTCCATTATTTGCTGTATCTATGTTTGTCTGGGGCAAAATGCATTTATGGAAGAGAATCACACATAACCTTAAATGCACATCCAGATGTAGGGTGCCAGGAAAACATGCACAATACTCCCAATTTGACTACCAGAAGGCTATATAATTTGGAATTAACCACTTACTCTCTTTGGATTTCAGTTTCCTGATCTTCAAGGAAGGAATAATAGAGAGAAAATGAGGTAACATTTTAAAACTGGAGATCAGTCAACATTGTCCTCCATTTCTCATACCTTGTTTGGCCAAGCCATAAAATTATTCTGTCCAAAGGCAGGAAAATATGGACTTATTAGGGGATATGTTCCTGCTTCCTGTATTTTGCTCTCACCTATCTCTGCATATTCTGCTAGATTTCTTCCTTGCATTTGGTCAGATGATTGTGGGAACCACCCTCTTCCACACCCAACCACCAATACATAAAAATGAATAACAACACAGTTTGGCAATGCAGTGGTGAATAAATTTGTATACAAATTTGTATGGTGAAGACATCTCAACTTTACTTTATATTCTAATTATTTTTATTGTCTGGTTTGATTGGGATGATCAGACCCTTGGTCATACTTCCCCTGCCTTATGTTCTACAAATTCAAGTCAATAAACATATCTTGATTATCCTTCCTGGCATCTTTTACCAGATCTCTACTGGTCTCTGATAAGGGGCAGCTTCAGATAGCGTTTTGTAAAGGAAGATTTTTTTTTCTTTTTTAAGGATTAAAGGGTAAAATTTGTACATGCTCATTATTTGTAAAAGAGCAACTCACAATGTACTTGTCTTGGTTTGCTAGTGCTGCTATGACAAATACCACAGGCTTGTTGGTCAAACAGTAGGAATTCATTGTCTAAAAGTTTTGGAGCTTCGAAGTACAAAATCAAGGTCTTGACAGACTTGCTTTCTCCCACAGTCTGAGTATTCAGGCTCTGGCTTATTGCAATCCTAGGGGTTCCTTGGCTTTCATCTCTGCCTATATCACATGACAGTCTGTCTCCTTGGCTTCTTCCTGTGGTTTTTTCTGACTCACTGAATCTGAACTTCCTCTGTCTTGTAAGGACTCCTACTATATGGATAAAGGCTCAACCTGGTTTGATTTTGTCTCATCTAAAGAGGATCTTTGATAATCATACTCAAAAGTAAGTCCATACCTTAGGTAATAATATCTTTAAAGGTCCTATTTACAAATGGGTTCACACATCCCAGAATGTGGACTAATACTTCAACATTCTTTATAAATTCAATCCCCATTAGAAATAAAAAGTAAAATATCCTTAATGCCACATGAGTGAAAACATGCATGATTTTTCCATCATGCATATCAGATGCAATATTCAAGTCATCTCTTATTACCTGCATCTATCTATATATCTTTCTCTTTCCCTGTCCATCTATCTAGATCTATAGAAAAATTGAATGTATACCAAACATATAATGTGTAGAAAAATGTTAAATTAAATTTACTTCATTTTTATAGAACTAGAGAAGAATCTGAAGTAATTGCTGAACTTGAGGTAAGTATTCATCTAACATGCATATTACATTCTAACATATATTCATAAGTTTAAGAAAATATTACAGAACATAGTAAATATGAGTTTTAATTTTGGATAGAATTGAATGACTCCCCATGTGATAAGCAAAGTAATGTCTCCCACAGAAAAAAGAAAAGATGCTTATGTCCTAATTTCTGAAATCTTTGAATGTGTTAGCTTACATAGCAAAGAGGAATTAAAGTGTTGGATGGAATTAAGGTTGCTAATCGGTTCACTTTAAAATAGGACATTGAGCCAAATGTAATCACAAGGGTCATAAAAGTAGAAAAAGGAGGCAGAAGAGATAGATTTCAGCCTGAGAAGGATTCCCCAACTTGGCTGGCTCTGAAGACAGGGATTTTTCCCTCATGATGAGATAAGAATGATTTGTTTTTGGAAAGGAGGCCACAGAAGTCAAGTGCCATTTGCATTTTATCCAGGTTGTATACTATTAACTTGAGTTGTTGTTCCTGTTTGCTAATGCTGCCATTTTGCAAAACACCAGAAATGGATTGGCTTTTATGAAGGGGGTTTATTTGGTTATAAATTTACGGTCTGAAGGCCATGAAAATGTCCAAGTTAAGGCTTCAACACCAATATACCTTCACCAAAGGAAGACCAATGGCGTCTGGAACACCTCTGTTGTCTGGGAAGGCATGCGGCTAGCGTCTTCTTCCATTGCTCCCAGGTTGTGTTTCAAAATGACTTTCTCCCAGGACATGTCTCTCTAGGCATCTGGGAGTAGTCTCTTAGTTTCTCCCAGGCAAACTCTGGAGTAGAAAAAGTCTACTTTCAATGGCTGTCTTCAAAATGTATCTCTTGGCTGCAGCACAGAGCTCCTTCTGTCTGAGCACTTACAGGGCTCCAGTGATTTAATTAAGACCCTTGATGACTGGGCAGGGCCACACCTCCATGGAGATAATGCAGAGTTATCACCTACAGTTTGGTGGGTCACAACTCCATAGAAACAACTTGATCTAAAGATTCCAACCTAATCAAGACTAACATCTGTCCCCACTAGATTGCATTAAAGCATATGACTTTTTCTGGGGGACATAATATATACAAACCTGCACAGTTGTCATTGTTGTTACAGTGGCCAAGTTTCTCCACTGTAAAATTGCTCTGCTCCCCTTTCTTACTGTACTCTTTGGACAAAGTTACTATGCCTCACCTGCCAGTGACATAAGATCTTGCTCAAATCTTTACAATGAGAACCTGGTGATATTCCTAGATCTTGTTCAAATCTTTACAATGAGTCTGGAAAAGTGTGGGGATCCCCCTAAGACTGAGACTCCCAGGAGTTTCTCACTCTCATGCTATTCAACACTCAACCTTCACCAATTCACTGGCATTTTTGCTAGTGTTCCTACTAGTTTATGGCTCCAGAAGCTTCTGCTATGTGTAAGCA
Source organism: Choloepus didactylus (assembly GCF_015220235.1). Taxonomy (NCBI): domain Eukaryota; kingdom Metazoa; phylum Chordata; class Mammalia; order Pilosa; family Megalonychidae; genus Choloepus; species Choloepus didactylus. Next base: position 10,647,822 of record NC_051323.1, on the reverse strand, counting down.
GTACTCAACTGTGACTCTAGATTCAGCCGTCTTTCCAGATTCTTGGTCCTGCAAAGTCAGTTCTCTGATGAGTCAATAAAACAGTTATGGATTTTCAGTCTGTCTTGCTTTTTCTTGTTGTGAGAACAAAAGCGATGACATCCAAGCTCTTTACATGCCAGAGCTGAAACCAGAAGTCACTTACAATTTTTGAGGGTTTCCATATTCCTCAGAAGACTGTAGGCCATGTTTAAACATCTTCAGGCACTGAATCTGAGGTCACTTGAATCCATAACCTCCTTCTTCTTTTTAATCATTTTTAAATGCTTTTTTTGAGACATACTCATATAGCATACAATCCTTCAAAGTGAAAAATCAGTTGTTCATAGTATCATCATGAAGTTGTGTATTGATCACCACAATCTTTGAATATTTTCATTACTCCAAAAAATAAAATAAAAAATTAGAATAAAAAAGAACATCCAAAACATTCCATGCCCCTCTTCCCTCCATTGTTCACTTACTTTTTTTCCACACTCATTAATTTTTTTTCAAATTTATCAAAAAATTAAAAACAAACAATAAAAAACATTTCAAACAAAACCAAAAGAAAGGAATAAGAAAAATCAAATAACCTAAAAGAACTACATTGCTCCAACATGTTCCTTCCCTACCCCAAGAAAATATACAGACTAAATCCAAACCAAGAAAAAAGAAAAAGAAATAACCTAAAATAACTACATTTGTGTGAATTTGTTCCTACCATACTCTCCAGAAATTAACAAGCCATAGTCATTCCTGAGCATTCCCATAACATTAAGTTTACCTTCCATAACTTATCTGCTCTTATTAGATTATCGTTCTCCCTTCACTATTTGCTGTTTATTGCTAGGTGCCCTACATTTTACAGTATAAACCATTTATTTTACATTGTACACACTGTTCACTTTAGTGGTAACATACAATATTTCTATTTCTGTGCCTGGCTTACTTTGCTCAGCATTATGTCTTCAATGTTCATCCATGTTGTTGTATGTTTCACGACATCATTCCTTCTTACTGCCGCATAGAATTCCATTGAGTGTATATACCACATTTTATTTATCCACTCATCTGTTGAAGGACATTTGGCTTGTTTCCGTCTCTTGGCAATTGTGAATATTGCTGCTATGAACATTGGCATGCCGATAATCTCTTCATATCACTGCTTTCAGATCTTCCGGGTATATACCGAGAAGTGCAATCACTGTATCGAAGGATATCTCTATAATCTAGCTTTCTAAGGAACTGCCAGACTGACTTCCAGAGTGGCTGAACCATTATACAGTCCCACCAACAATGAATAAGAGTTCCAATTTCTCCACCTCCTCTCCAGTATTTGAAGTTTCCTGTTTGTTTAATGGCAGCCAATCTAATTGGTGTGAGATGGTATGTCATTAAGGTCTTCATTGGCATGTCCCTAATAGTTAGTGAAGCTGAACATGTTTTCATGTGTTTTTTGGCCATTTCTATTTCTTCTTCAGAGAACTGTCTCTTCATATCTTTTGCCCATTTTACAATTGGGCAGTCTGTACTATTGTCGTTGAGTTGTAGGATTTCTTTATATATGCAAGATATCAGTCTTCTGTCAGATACATGGTTTCCAAATACTTTTTCCTGTTGAGTTGGCTGCCTCTTCACCTTTTTGACAAATTCCTTTGAGGTACAGAAGACTTTAAGTTTGAGGAGTTCCCATTTATCTATTTTTTCTTTTGTTGCTCATGCTTTGGGTGTAAGGTCTAGGAAGTTACCTCCTAATACAAGGTGTTGAAGATGTTTCCCTACATTATCCTCTAGGAGTTTTATGGTACTGTCTCTTATATTGAGGTCTTTAATCCATTTTAAGTTAATTTTTGTGTAGCATATGAGGTAGGGGTCCTCTTTCATTCTTTTGGATATGGATATCCAGCTATCCCAGCCCCATTTGTTGAATAGAGTATGTCCCAGTTCAGTGGATTTGGGGTCTTATCAAAGATCAGTCAACTGTAGATCTGGGGATCTATGTCCAAATTCTCAATTTAATTCCATTGATCAATATATCTGTCTTTGTGCCAGTACCATGCTGTTTTGACTGATGTAGCTTTACAATAAGCTTCAAAGACAGGGAGTGTAAGTCCTTCTGCTTCTTTTTTTCATTTTTAGAATGTTTTTAGAAATTCAAGGCATCTTCCCCTTCCAAATAAATGTGATAACTAGCTTTTCCAAATCTGCAAAGTAGGTTGTTGGAATTTTGATAGGAATTGCATTCAATCTGTAGATGAGTTTGGGTAGAATTGACATCTTAATGATATTTAGCCTTCCTATCCATGAACAAGGAAGATTTTTCCATCTTTTTAGGTACCCTTGAATTTCTTTTAGTAAAGTTATGTAGTTTTCTATGCATCCTTGGTTAAGTTTATTCCTAGGTACTTGATTTTTTTAGTTACTATTGAGAATGGTATCTTTTTCTTTAGTGTCTCTCAGTTTGGTCATTTCTAGTGTATAGAAACACTACTGACTTATTGGTATTAATCTTGTATCCCACTACTTTGCTAAATTTATTAGCTCAAGTACGTGTGTCATCAATTTCTCAGTGTTTTTCCGATATAAGATTGTATCATCTGCAAATAATGACAGTTTTACTTCTTCCTTTTCAATTTGGATGCCTTTTATTTCTTTGTCTTGCCAGATTGCTCTGGCTAGCACTTCTAGCACAATGTTGAATGACAGTGGTGACAGCAGGCATCCTTGTCTCATTCCTGATCTTAGAGGGAAGGCTTTCATTGTCTCGCCATTGAGTACTATGCTGGCTGTGGGTTTTTCATATATACTCTTTATCATATTGAGGAAGTTTCTACCTTTTGAAGTGATTTTATAAAAAAAAGATGCTGGATTTTGTTGAAAGGTTTTTCAGCATCTATTGAGATGATCATTTTATTTTTCCCTTTTAATTTGTCAATGTGTTGTGCTACATTGATTGATTTTCTTTTGTTGAACCATCTTTGCATGCCTGGAATGAACTACACTTGGTCATGGTGTATGATATTTTTAATGTGTCTTTGGATTCAATTTGCAATTATTTTGTTGAGAATTTTTGCATCTATATTCATGAGGGAGATTGGTTGGTAGTTTTCCTTTCTTGTAGCATCTTTACCTGGTTTTGGTATTAGAGTGATGTTAGCTTCATTAAATGAGTTAGGTAGTGTTCCATTTTCTTCAATGTTTTGAAAGAGTTTAAGTAAGATTGTTGTCAATTATTTTTGGAAGTCCTGGTAGAATTCCCCTGTGAAGCCATCTGGCCCTGGGCATTTATTTGTGGGAAGCTTTTTGATGACAGATTGGATCTCTTTGCTTGTGTGATTGGCTTGTTGGGGTCTTCTAGTTTTTCTCTGGTCAGTCTCAGATGTTCATGTGTTTCCAGGAAATTGTCCATTTCCTCTATATTGTCTACTTTGTTGGCATCCAGTTGTTCCTAGTATCCCATATAATTTTTAAAATTTCTTTGGGATCTGCAGTAAGGTTACCTCTCTCATTTATTATTTTGTTTATTTGGGTCTTCTCTCTTTTTGATTCTGTCAGTTTAGCTCGGGGCTTTTCAATCTTGTTGATCTTCTGAAAGAACCAACTTTTGGTGTTATTTATTCTCTCTCTTTTTTTTTTTTTGTTCTCTATGTCATTTGTTTCTGCTTTTTATTTCTTTTCTTCTACTTGGTTTAGGATTAGTTTGCTGTTCATTTTCTAGCTTCTTCAGTTGTTCCATTAGTTCTTTGATTTTAGCTGTTTCTTCCTTTTTAATGCACGCATTTAGAGTTACAAATTTCCACCTCAATACTGCCTTTGCTGCATCCTGTAAATTTTGATATGTTGTGTTCTCATTTTCATTTGTCTCTACATATTTAGCAATTTCTCTTGCTATTTCTTCTTTAACCCACTGATTTTTTAGGAGTGTGTTGTTTAACCTCCAGATGTTTTTGAATTTTCTAAGTCTGTGAAGCTTATCGACTTCTAATTGTATTCCACTGTGATTAGAGGATGTGCTTTGAATAATTTCAATCGTTTTACATGTATTGAGGCTTGTTTTATGGCCCAGGATATGATCTATTCTGGAGAAAGTTCCATGAGCACTAGAGAAGAATATGTATCCTGATGATTTGGTATGTTATGTTCTATATATATTTGTTAATTCAAATTCATTTATCAGATTGTTTAGGTTTTCCATTTCTTTATTGGTCCTCTGATTGATCTATCTATAGGAGAGAGTGATGTATTGAACACAATTATTGTTCAAACATCTATTGCTTCCTTCAGTTTTGCCAATGTTTGTCTCATGTATTTTGGGGCACCTTGAGTAGGTGCATAGAGATTTATGATTGTTATATCTTCTTGTTGAATCATCCCTTTTATTAGTATATGGTGAACTTCTTGTCTCTTAAAACATCCTTGCATTTAAAATCTGTTATATCTGAGATTAATATTGCTACTCCTGCTTTCTTTTGACTGTAGCTTGCATGGAATATTCTTTTTCCATCTTTTCACTTTTGATTTCTTTTTGTCTCTATGTTTAAGATGAGTCTCTTATGAGCAACATATTGATGGTTCGTATTTTTTAAATCCATTCTGCCAATCTATGTCTTTTAATTTGGGAGTTTAATACATTCATATTCAATGTTATTACTGTGAAGGCATTTCTTGAATCATCCATTCTATTCTTTGGTTTTTGTTTGTCAGATACGTTTTTTCCCCTTCTCTCTTTATTACTTTTAATGTACACTTACTACATCTATTTAGTTCTCAACCCTTTTCCATACCTCTCTCTCCCTTCTTTGTTTCTCTGCCAGTAGGGCCCCTTTTAGTATCTCTTCTAGTGCAGGTCTTTTGTTAGCAAATTCTCTCAGCATTTGTTTGTCTGTGAAGATTTTAAGCTCTCCCTCAAATTTGAAGGAGAGCTTTGCTGGATAAGGAATTCTTGGTTTGCAACTTTTCTCTTTCGGAATTTTAAATATGTCATACCACTGCCTTCTTGCCTCCATGGTATGGCCATTGAGTAGTCATTACTTAGTCTTACATTGTTTCCCTTGTATGTGGTCAGTTGCTTCTCTCTTGCTGCTTTCAGAACTTGCTCCTTCTCTTCATCATTTGACAATCTGATCAAAATATGTCTCAGAGTAGGTTTCTTTGGATTTATTCTATTTGGGCACCTATGATTTGCATATTTATGTTGTTTAGAAGGGTTGGGAAGTTTTCCCCAACAATTTCTTTGAGTTCTCTTCCTAGACCTTTACCCTTCTCTTCCCCTTCTGGAACACCAATGATTCTTTTTTGTGCACTTTATGTTGTCCATCATATCCCTGAGATCCATTTCAAATTTTTTCAATTTTTCTCCATTCTTTCTTTTGTTCTTTCACTTTCAAGCCTGCACTCTTTCAGTTCACTTATTCTTTCCTCAGCTTCCTTTAATCTAGTACTGTGTGTATCCAGAATCTTTCTAATTTGATCAATAGTTGCTTTTATTTCTATAAGATCATCTATTTTTTTATTTACTTTTGCAAATTCTTCTTTATGCTCTTCTAAAGTCTTCTTCATGTCCTTTATATCCTGTCCCATGATCTTGCTGTTTGTGATTATTTCTTTGATTAATTGCTCCAAGTACTGTGTCTCCTCTGATTTTTTGATTTGGGTATTTGGGTTTGGGTTATCCATATCTTCTGTGTCTTCATATGCTTTATAACTTTCTGTTGTTTTTGGCCTCTTGGCATTTGTTTATCTTGCTAGGGTTCTTTTAGTAAATGCAGCTTATTTGAACAATTATCTCTAATTTGTCAGAGCTACAGCTTGGTAGAGTGTACTTTCCTTGACTTACCAGCAGATGGTGCCCTGAGCCACCCATTACCCTCAAGCCAGTTCTCCCCAACTTCATCTATGTAGTAAGTGGGGACCCAAATCTTGTGGAGGTCCAATAAGTGCACCAATTTTTGTGTGCAGTTGGAGCAGCCAGCACTGAAAATTGGGGCTGTGCCCTGTGCAGTTAGGGAGGGAAGGCACCTTAAGACTCAGATCTCCCAGCCTTTCCTGGAGACCTAAAGCTGTTGCACAAGTCCAACCCTTCAGCTCAGACCCCCCATAGTTTCTTTCTGCCACAGGCCACAAGTCCCTGGGATTGGTGTAGGGACCCTGGGACTTCTGTGTGGGACCCCACCTCCAACCCGTGCACTCCATGGTCCTCCACAGAGGAAGATTACCCAACATCACAGGCAAGTGGAATTCCCAAGGGAGGCTCTTGGCCACAGTGCTGTGCAGGGGCATTCCCAGCCCACTGAAAAGATGGCTGTATGTGGTTTGGTAATTTCCCTTTTGCTTTTGCAGACCTCTGCCTTCTAGCTCCAGGACAATTAGCTGTGGGTATGCAAAAGAATATTGTCCACTCCAGATACTGAGGTGGATGCCTGGGGCATGGAAGGCACTCCCCACCATGCTCAATTGCATGGCTCTCGCTGCCAGATCCACAGCAGCTTTGGAGGTTTTTAAACTAATCCATCTCCAAACACCAAACCCAAGTTTCTCCCCACTGTGGCATGGCTGCTGTTTCCCGAGCAGCCTCACTCACTCATTTCCGAGTGCAGACTTTCAGTTTCACCAAGTGCACAGTCACTGTGGATGTAGCGGACCTTGTCCAGCTGGTACAACCCTGGAACTGGTGTTCTGGAGCACTTTCTGTCTTTTATCTAGTGTTTTTCATGGAGAAGTATTTTGCTCTGTCTCTCCTAATCTGCCATCTTGTCCCACTTCTCCCATCTTCTCCCTCTTTCTTTTTCTGTTGAATGCCTGACATACACTTTCTAATATTTTGTGATGAATATCTTAGCCACAATAGTTCTCCCTGGGAATCTTCTGGATCATTTTTACCTGGGTCTCCTCTGAAATTACTATTTCTTTCCTTCTTTATTTCAGGGAAATTTAATCAGATTAGTATTGTGTAACATGCACCTCATGCTTCATTTACCACAAATAAGCTATTGGCTTTCTGAACCCGGTATTTGACTTTATCATTTTGAAAATCCCTTAGCTTTTTCTGCAGTGCTGAAATATTTAGCACATCTCATTTAAATAATGCATGTTACTATTTTATTCATTTTTACAAATCTGAATTTTTTTATTCTCCTTTTCAATCTTTTGTTCTATTTCTTGTGATTGTCCATTTATATTTGTGTTGGTTTTAAGCTGCTATCTGTACCAAGGGGTTAACCATCTGGTATGAACACCCAGTGCTAATGTGTGACCGTTTTATGTTGCAATGACTTACTGAAGATTTGGGGACAGTTAGGTCATGAATTCTTTGCATATTTTCAGTAAAGTGGCTCCTGTGTTAGCAGGCTCATAGCTTTGTACCTCTACATAAAACTGACAGCTTGTCAGCTATGGAGGTGAGGGCAACTGCTCTCAAGTTTCAGCTCCCAGGGCATCCACTGTTCATCTGGCTTAGCCCCATCTGACACTCACTCAATGGTCTACCACGAGAACACCTACTCTTAATTAGAGTTTCTCCATTTATGCTACCATTAAGATAATTTCAATATCATTAAATACTTCCCAGGCAGGAAATAGCTCACCTGGGATGAGTCTTGTGAGGTCCTTCCTAAAAGGGTCAAAAACCAGGGGACTGTAATCTTTCAGGAAGCTTCAGGGGTTACTCCCCAGATTTGCATGCCATATTCTATCCTGGCACCCTTGCTTTACTTGGCTAAGACATATTTTGACAAGCTACCATAAAATGCACACTTTAAATTACTCAAAATTAATACCCATACACATAGTACAATGTGGTAAGAATCCAATATATTTTGAACAATTAGGTATTAATTTTTCTTCAAGCAAACTAGCAGAAGTCCTTTTTTGAGTCTTATGTTTAGTATATGGTAAAAGTTATGGGTAGATCAGATAAAGAAAAATAGGGTAAATAAAATGAGAAAGAAAGAAGCAATAAAGCATTTTTTTAAGAGGGACACAAAGACCAATTTGGCAGAAGCAAAGAACATATATAAAAAGAAATTATGACTTATGAAAAGTTTTATTATTTCATTTTAAAGAATCTAGGCATCTTTATATGGGCAAAATTTTTGGTACTACTTTGAGCTCTGTAGGACGGAATTAATCTTGAGACTGCTGTGGATCGTCTGTTCGAATTCCATATTATCATCAATAATTCTGGAAGCTGCATATTATATCATAGTTTTACTTTTTATCAAGAGCTTTTAGGGTCATAATCTGATTTAATGCTTAAAACCCTCTTAGGAGATAAGGATGGAAGAAATGATGATTCTCAATTTGCAGATAAAAAATATAAGACAATGTCTTGGTCATTATAACACTGAATCCTGAAGAACTGACCCTTCTCACCAGGCTGGCCAGCCCTCCCAAAGTGACCAAGTCACTCCTTTTTTTGTAAACTACATTTTCCTAAGAATATTCAAATGACTATAGAGCAAATTCTGTAATGTTCTCTGGAAAATTATTTCTCTGAAAAATTGGTCTCTCTAGTCTATTGCTTTTGATAGTTTTCCCATACTTCTTTCCCAGCATTATAACATAGAATCTCATGGAAGTAATTTTCAGTAATCTTGGAAAAACTACCCTCCTCAAAAAAAAAAAAAAAAAGAAAAAAAAAAAGTGCAACCTCATGCAGAAAACTAGTTCATAATTACTGAGCCAGGCATCTGTGCTGAGTATGTTTTGTAGCTATCTAGCCTGCCTTCCATGATGCTTGTTTCTGCTTAGAATTCCAGTTTATTTTATATTACTTCTGCTTAGGCCAGTGTGATGGATAAGCTCATGTGTCAGTTTGGCCAGGTGATGGTGTCCAGTTATTTGATCAAGTAAGCCCTGGCCTGACTGTTACTGTGACCATATTTCATGGACTTAAATCATCAGTGAGTTGATTGCATCTATGGCTGATTGTATCTACAATCAACTGAGGCGATTGCCTTCAACAAGAAAGTCTCATCCAATCAGTTGAAGGCTTTAAAAGGAAAAGTGATTTTAGCAGTCAGATGGGAGAATTTCCATCTCTGCTTCATTCTGCCAGCCAGCTTCTCTTGGGAAATTCATCAAAAACCTTCACTGGAGTTCTCAGCTTACAGCTTGACCTATGGAATTTGGACATATCTATCCCCACAGTCACATGAGCCAATTCCTACAAATTATCTCATAATAATTACAATACATGTGTGCTGGTTTGGATGTATTATGTCCTCCAAAATGCCATTATCTTTGATGTAGTCTTGTGTGGGCAGGAAATGTATTGGTGTGGAGATGTGATCACTCAGTTGAGGGTAAGATCGCTCATTGGATAATTTCCATGGAAGTGTGGCCCGACCCATTCAGCATGGGTCTTGGTTAGTTTACTAGAGCACTATATAGGCTCAGAAAGAAGGAGAGAACTTGCTACAGCCAAGAGGGACACTTTGAAGAATGTACAGGATCTGAGAGAGGAGTTTCAGCTTCCAAAGACATTTTGGAGGTGGCCTTGAAAGCAGACTTTTGCTCTGGAGAAGTTAAGAAAGGACAAATGCTCCAAGAGCAACTAAGTGTGACATTTTTGAGGAGCTGAAGCCTAGGCAGGAATGTCCTGAGAGCAAGCCATTTTGAAACCAGGACTCCAGAGCAGACGCCAGCCATGTGCCTTCCCAGCTAACAGAGGCTTTCCGGACGCCATTGGCCACCCTCCAGTGAAGGTACCTGATTGCTGATGTGTTACCTTGGACTCTTTAGGGCCTTAAGGCTGTAACTGTGTAACCAAATAAACCCCCTTTATAAAAGCCAATCCATCTCTGGTGTTTTGCATTCTGGCAGCATTAGCAAACTGGGACACATTTTGGTACCAGAGAAGTGGGGTGCTGGTGCTGCTGAGTTTGCAAATACCAAACATGTTGGAACGGCTTTTTAAACATAATATTCAGATATACATATCCTATAAGGTTATGTTTCCCCAGAGAACCCTAACTAATACAGCCAGTGACATAATAAAAAGTAACACCATTGGGAGAGTTAACCTATTAAACATTGCCATTCATTTAATATTCCCCTGACCCTATCATGAAAGCAATGCTGATAAAAGGACAGAGGAGAGAGTGTGAATTCCCTAATGTGTCCTGAGTTACTCTTGACTACTCTGTCCTCTTGCTTGTTGCAAGAAAGTCATAGTGATGTTAATATATTCTTGCTTTAGAAATGCCAGCCTGTTTTCCTTCTCTCCACTGCCTGTTCCAGCTGTAGCCCAATTAAATTCACCAGTTCTCAGGTGTTTAGAGAAATGCTTTCAACATAAAACCACAGTTGTCCTTAGGGCTCTTCACTCTTTTTAGTGCTCTTTAAATTTGAAATATTCTTCCAACAGAATAAACCACAAATGAAGAAAAAAATACAATGGATGATGGTGAGGAGGCTAATAATTATAAAAATATAATTGATAACTAATGGAAAGATCCTTTCAGCACCAGCTGGATGCCCTGTATAGTCAACCCAAAAGAACGGAAATACTATTTTCTTGATTGAAGAAGAAGGGTGAGAGTGGAATTCCAAGTGTTCTGTGAATGAGAAAGGTAAAAAGAAAACGTAGGCTCTTGTATACCTTTTCTGGCATATTTAAAACATTAATCCCCCCACCCCCATATTTCCGACATTTAAGCACAGATTTTATCTTATGCACACAAACACTGCCACATCTGACCACTGAATGTATCAAGAATACCTCTGTCTAGGTTACTCTCAATCTAGAGATATCTAGAGAAAGTAAAAGCTAACAGGGATGATTGCCCCACCATTTAAAATTACAAATATAGAAACCCATTCCTAAGGAGTTTGGAATTACTACAGATAGCTAAGGTTTGAAAATAGATGGCTTTTACACCGTACATCTGATGATTATTGTATATCCCACACATGGAGCAGTTCTTAGTAAGGTCTGAATTTGGTGGGTTACTGCTGTTTAGGACCTTAAGAAATAAGAATTTAAGGACCCGAATTGGGACAAGATGGCAGGTTCATGGTGACAATCTGTGGAGGTGTGAAAATAGGTATGCCTAGAAGTGGATTTTAAGAGGAGTTTTATTTCAAAACATCTTTTTATACCACCCAATAAGCATCTTGATTCATCACAGCAGTAGCAGCAGTAAAATGGGTGATATCAAGCAGAACTATCTTGAAACATTTATTTCCAATCCAAACTGGAGCTTTATATCGCATTTGTCATAAATCTGCATATTTTTATCTTCCAGATGACTATAATTGCAGAGTAGAGCTTGCTTTGACATCCAATGGTAGGATGATAGTATGTTACTACCCCTCTGTGGATATTCCATATGAACACAAAAAACCTATCCCCCACCCAGGTCCTGTATATAATAATGAAGAAACACATGACCAAGTGCTGAAAACCAGATTAGAAGTAAAAGATGAACATCTTGAGCAAGGACCCATGATAGAACAACTTAGCAAAATGTTCTTTACTACTAAACACCGTTGGTATCCTTACGGACAGTATCACAGATGTCATAGGAACCCAAATCCCCCAAAAGACAAATGATTTTCAGGTTCTCATTAGGAATCAAAGAAAAATGTTACCTTTTGCCTCATTTGCCATTTGAGAAAAAGTAATCTGGTATATTTACTAATATTTCTTATAGTAAAGTAGTAATAAAATATCTTTTCATAAAAAAAAGAAATATGAATTTTCCCTAGGTAAACCAGGATTAAACTCATCTCATTCAGCAAATAATCTATTGCAAGCCCACTACCTGCTTTAGAAGTTGGGGTACTACAGTGAAAAAAGCAGAATAGTCCCTTTCCTAATGAAACTTAAGACAGGCAATACATATTAAACATATTAAATAGCAATATTTTCTAAAGGTTTTAAAATATAAGCATGATAGAAAAAATAAAAGAGAGAAAGACAAGCAAGGAAAGCAGAATCTGGAGTTCAAAGGGAGGGGATAGGAGTGAGAAGTATGGAAAGTAGCGAAAAGCAGACTGCACCGTCTTCATTTATCTCAGAAACCTTTATCCTTGTTAGATGCATTTTGTTTTAAATATAGACTATTTGTATCACTGAGATCAAGACAACTTAATTTTAAAAATAAATTAAAAAATAAGATAAAAAATTGGGTGATTATGATGATGATGATGGTAAAAGCCAAACTTTCTTGAATGCCTGCTCTGTGACAAATACCGTGCTAAAGAACATTGCATGTATTGTGTCATATAATAGTCACAAAAAACTCTAGAAATACTTAATGCTACTCCAGAAAAATAAGGGTAAGAGAGGATAAATAACTACATCAGTTCCACAAGACCCAGAGCTGAGACTCAATCTGCATTCTGACTCCCAAGTCTATGTTTTCAGTCAGTAATTCTATCCTATGTCTTCCTTGTATTTTTTCAAATATACTCTGAACTCATGTTCATTAATTTTTCAATTTATTTTGAAAAAATAGAAAAAAAATTTATGAATGGCTCATAGATTTTTCATGACTACTTTTTCATTACAGAGAAGTTAGTTGTGTATTCTAGAAAATTTAAAAAATACATTGGAAAAATATGTGTTATCCTATAGACTTGAAATTACTTTGCATGTTTTCTTCAGTGATTTTTTTTTTTCACCTATCAAAATAGCATGACCATTCCCTCATGTCATTAAACACTCTTCAAGGTCATATTTATTTAAAGGATATAAAGTAATTACCCACATGAACCTATCATAATTTAGCCAATCCATTATAGTTGGATATTCAGGTAGTGTTTTAGTTTCCAAAGTTGTTAAAGCAGATGTCGTAAAATGTGTTGGTTTTAACAATGGGAATTTTTTAGCTTACGAGCTTAGTTTCGAGGCCGTGAAAATGTCCAAATCAAGGCATCATTGAGACGATGCTTTCTTCCTGAAAACTGGCTGCTGGACTCCTGTGTCACATGGCAAGGTTCATGGCAGTGTCTGCTGTCTTTCTCTTCTCTTCCAGGTTTCATTGATTTCAGCTTCTTGCTTCTGTGGCGCTCTCTCTCTCTCTCTCTCTCTCTCTCTCTCTCTCTCTCTCTCTCTCTCTGTATTCATCACCAGTAAGAGGATCAAGACCCATCCAGAATGAGGTACGTCACACCTTAACTGAAGTAGCCTCGCCGAAAGATCCTATTTTCAATGGGTCCACACCCACGGGAATAAATTAACTTCAAGAACATGGTTTTCTGGGGTACATACAGTTCCAAATCATCACAAGTAGATTTCCTTTTTTTTTTTTTTTTCTATTTACCAAAAACACAGCACTAAGTATATTCTTTTACTGAACATGAGAGAATTTCTTAGGTAAACACCTAAATGTGAGATGGCTACATCAAAAGAATAGATAATTAGAGCCATTATAGTTCACTACATCACCCTCCAGAAAAACTGAATAATCTTAAATTTTCACAAGCAGGATCTTAGCCTTTTCATTTTCCCACACCACAGTCAACACTGTGAATATTTACGTATATATACAATACATATTTAGCATAGGCATATATCACATATTTACAGCTTTTTCAATTATTTTCTACAAATAGCCTGCTCAATAGAGACATGTTTGAGTTATTGGACACATATGGCAAAGTATGAATTGTTATACATACTTCAAATATATTATTTAATTTTATTTATTTAAACAATTCAATGTAAAATAAGTTACATATTCTCTTGAAAGTGGTCATAAGCTGACTAATGCCCCCCACCCCCAAAGATATCTATGTCTTAATCTCCAGAACCTGTGAATATAATAAATTCTATGACAAAGGGAACTTTATAGGCATTATTAAGTTGAGGAACTTGAGATGGGGAGATTATTCCCGAATTGTTGGGTTTGGTTCGATGTAATCACAAGGGCCCTTATAAAAAGAAGTCAAGGGCATCAGAGTCAGAGAAGCTGATGTGATGACGTAAGTGGAAGTCAGAGTTATGTGGAACCACAAGCCATGGAAGTCCAGGGAAGTCACGGGAAGGGATTTTCCCGTAGATCCACCAGAAGGAATACAATTCTGCTGGCACGGATTGGTCTTCTGACCTCCAGAACTGCAAGATAATGAATCTTTTAAGTCATTAAGTTTGTGGTCATTTATTATAGCCACAGAGGAAACTAACTGAGATTCTGTTGCTTAGAAACGGGGAGCTGATATAAGAAACACTTAAAAATATGGAAGTGAATATTCAATGTAACATAAGTTACATATTTTCTTGAAAGTTGTCATAGGCTGACTAATGGAATTAGGCAGTGGGAGAAGGCTAGAAAAATTTGGAGGAGCATAACTGAAAAATCCTTGATTGTCTTGAGCATGCTATCAGTAGAAATATGGATGTTAGTGATTCTGCTTTTGAAGACTCAAAGTAAATGAAAAGCATGTAGAGAAAATACATATTGTCTTACAGAATGCATAAAGCATAAATAGACTGTTGGTGGACATATTGGCATTGAAGGCAGGGCTTGTGAGGGTTCAGAAAGAAGTAAGGAACATGTTCCTGGAAAGTGGATGAAAAGGGATCCTTGTTGTATAGTGACGGAACCTTTAGTTGAATTGAGTCCCATGGTTATGTGGAGAGCAGATCTTGTAAGAGATGAACCTTTTTATTTAGCTTAGGAGGTTTCCAAGAAAAGTGTTGAATGTGCAACTTGGTTTCTTCATCCTGCTTATATAAAATTAGATAAATTGAGGGAAGAAATACTAAGCCAAAAGGACATGGGACTTGATGATTTGGGAAATTCTCAGCTTACCCAGATTGTAAAAGATGCTAAGATTCAGAGATTCACTGTCAAAAAGATGTGCTCTGGAGAGAAAGGAAATGTCAAAGAATTTTTTCCAGTACCTTGAAGCATCAAAAGTGTTCAGTCACACAGAGGGTTCTTTGAAGAGATTAGACGCGTGACTCATGGATCCCCTCAGCCTTCTCAGCAGAAACCAAATGTAGAGGTGGAATTATCTAGGAATTCTCTTGCTTCTGGCCTGAAACCTTCGTCCTCCAAAGATAGTGTATGTTTGTGATAATTACTTTTTGTTTCATCTTGTGTTGTTTAGAAAGTAGAGAAGAAGAATTAGATTGATGACTGTTTCTAGGGAACTTACAAATTATTTGCAGATTAAAAAAACCTAAATTAAAAAACAATAATAGAGAAAACAACAAGGTTGAGTCACTGTATGAGCAAACGCTATAGTAGGATGTGAGAGGAAAGGGACATATTGTGTAAGGATTTCAGTCTTCCTGAATGGCGGTGATATTTAAGCTGGGCTTTTAAGGATAGATGTCATTTTTATGTTAAACAGAAAGGAGGGCAATGCAATGAGTATTAAAGGATCTCAGGGTAAAAGGTATAGATTAGCTTAAATTAGAGAAAAGATTTAGTTTGAGTATTGAGAGAGATTACCTTAGATGAGCAAATTGTCAGAATATGAAGTTCTTGAAGGTCAAGAGTAGGCATTCCTCATTTATTTGAGAATTGGTAGGGAATCATAGGAAGGATCAATTTACTGTGAGCTTGAATCACTCCTACTTGTGTTTGCTTTTGAATTAGAAACAGACCTTTTAGATTTCACAGAGCTCCATGTTGAGGAGATAAATATATGAATTATTAGATTAAAATATAAGAACTGAAAAATGCAGTCTTTTTATGATCATAAGCACACATTTAATTGTTTTATTTAATGCATATTTATAACAGAGAATGTATATTGGAACACATCAAATGTAAGTGTCTAGAAATTCCAAGTTCATTTGTGAAGGACTACAAATAATATATTGAAAGTTCTTGTACAATAAATCAACCATCTAGCTAGTGTCTATCTACCACACTCAAAGGTTTTATTTGTAGTTAAGTTCCAATTAATTTTGTTCATATCCTTCTCTGGTTTTGAACAAACTCCTTCATAAAAGTATTTGTTTTCTGGGAGATTTATCTTTGCCCAATTATTTTATAATTACTCTGACTTTTTTAAAATAAAAACTGTCTTAGATTCATAGACATTTTGATGTATTTGAAGCACAACTTGCTAAAAAGAAACAAATAATAACATCATTAAGCTTTGTTTCCCATTTGGGATAAAGGCATTATTATTGCATTAAAATGTACTAATTAAGCTAGTTTCAGAACCTTAAGGGGTTGGGATCTGAATGCTCTGATTTCATGGTCTTTGGTTTTCTGCCTTTTAGCCTACATCTGCATAAAACAGAGCAGATCGTGTCAAACTTCATTTACTGCTGTTATCTAATATGGCCACTCTACTCTAACAACTTCTGTTTTGTTAATATTACACATATATTAACCTTCTTTTCACCTACTTTCTCTTTTATTGATTTCCCTGTGCCTGAGGTATTCTCTATTTCCTCTCTTCTACCTCCTGTTCTCTAACACAACCAAATCCTAAAAAGAAACTTTTTGAAACTCCTCTCACCTCTTTCTGTGCACTATTTTAATCTGTATACACACAATTCTTAAACATTCTGACAAGTTTCAAAGTACTGGACGTTATAATATATTAAATGCCCTGAGGTTCAGAATTTTCAAAAAAGTCCTCTCAATCTCCATATATAATATTCAGATGAAATCCTATGTATGAAACCAGAATATTTAAAAATTAAAGCAGAAAGGAATCCTTTGCAAATATAGCAGCCAGAGCTGAAATGGTTTGGATCCCCTACCTCCCTACCACTCCAAACTTATAAAATACTGGTTAAAATAAGACAAATTAATTTTTAATACATAGACAAGCTGTAAGTGAAAACAGGAAAATCCCCAGGTTTTAAAAATAAACAAGGAAATCAAATCCAGAGAGGTAAGCACACTGGTTAAAAGAGCACAAACCTAGAAAGCTAATCGACTCCAATAGAGGGCCTGGGTATTTGGGGTTGTGGCTATAATGTCGACATGGGTAAAGGAATCAGTCTTTGTGCCCATGCCAAAAGGAAAAGTAGAACTGAGGCATCATTCACACACACTGCCTGTGAAATTTCTCTTCCTACACTAAAAGCAGGCAAGAAAACAACACCTTTCTCACTGCCCATGGAAATGTGAAAAAAAAAAAAATACTGTTATTCTACTTGAGACAACAATGAAGTGTTTTCTATGACAAAATCAAAACCACAGTTACAAACTTCTGTCGTGACCAACATGGATCAAGAGGGACTGATTTTCCTTTCTGCCCAAACAACTGAAAACCAGGCAAAATATATGAAGCAAAGAATCTCAGATATTGAATATCAGACATCAATATATAGGGAACCCTGAGAGAGAGAGGTTTACTCCAGCTTACTGCCTGGAGAGAATTTCCAAACTGCAGATCTAGGAGCCTCAGGAGAACAAAGCAGTTAGAGTCCACAGGTCAAGGTTCTGAAGACGAGGAGGGAGCAAAGAGTCAACAAGATCACCAGAGATCTGCAGAAGATCCCCTTCAATGTTTAAGCTGATTGGAAATCAGCACATGTGTGTTAGGAAACCACCCAAGACCTGAGAAAGACCTACCCAAAAAGAATAGATGGAAATATTCTCAGGGATCAAACAGTTAGTAATATTTCATGTTTGCATCACCCAGAAAAGAAGACTTTGTAATTCATGGAGCATTGGGTTCAGCAATAATGGAAAGAAACTGGCTCCATAGTTGTAAGAACATTCCTAGATTAAAGCAGCTCTAGTACTGCCTAATAAAACTTAAATAGAAAGCATGGAAAAAATCAAGGGGTTTTCAAGTAACTTACCTGTATCCCAAAGCAAAGTTCGTGAATATTTATAGTTATGCAAAAATGTCTGGCACCCACTCAAACTTCCTAAGTCTGAAAAGAGGCAGGAAATTTTGATCTATAATGAGGAAAAAAAATTAATCAATGCAAAAATACTCAAAAGACACAGATGTTAGAATTATTACTCAGGATATTAAGACAGTTATATCTCTGTTCTAGATTAAATAGCCAAATGCCAAAGGTAAATAAAGAATTCTGAAGGCTGAAATAAAGGAGCAATGTGTCACATACAAAGGAATCTCAATAACACTAAGTGCTAATTTCTCACTGGAAACCATGGAGGCAAGAAGGCAATGGGTGCCATTTTTAAAGTGCCAAAAGCAAAAAAATGCCAACCGAGAATTCCATACCTGGAAAAACTGTCTTTCAATAATGAAGGAGAAATTAAGACATTCCCAGACAAACAAAAGTTGAGGGAATTCATCACAAGTAGACCGACCCCACAAAAATTGCTAAAGGGAGTTCTTTGGGTTGAATGGAAAGGGCACTAAAGTTGCATGAAGAAATAAAGATTTCCAGTAAGGTAATGATGTGGATAAAAATGAAGGTCAGTACTATTGTTTCCTGGTTTAAAACCCCACTTTTTATTTTCTACAGAACCTAAAATGCAAATGCATTAAAAAGTAATAATAAAGCAGTGGTTTTGGAACTGGATAAAGTTGAGGTGATGGGGGGTAATAGGAAGAAGAGACTGTGTGTGTATGTTATTGAGGTCAAGTTTGTATAAAGTCAAGTGAGATTTAGGATATTAAATTTAAGCCCCATGGTAACCCTAAAGAAAATACTGGAAAAATATTCACAGAAAAAAAAATGAGAGAGAGAGATTCTAAAGGGCTCGCTACAAATATAGGTGAAAGACTTGGAGAATCACAGATAGGAACCACAGTGAGATACCACTTCACACCCATTAGAATGGCTATTACTGAAACAGAAGAAAGTAACAATTGCTGACAAGGATGTGGAGAAATGGGAAGCTTAGGCATTGTTGGTAGGAGTGTGAAAATTTGCAGCCCCCATGGAAAATAGTTTGGTGGTTCTTTGAAAAGTGAAACATAGAAGAAACATAGAACTATAATATGACAAAGCAATCCCACTTCTGGGCATATACCCAAAAGAACAGAAAGCAGGAACTCAGTCTGATATTTTTACACCAATATTTATAGCAATGTCATTAACAATGGACAAAGGGCAGAGGCAATCTGGAGGTCAATCAGGGAATGGATGGATAAATGGAATGGATAAATGTATATGCATGCATGGAATATTATTCAACCCTAAACATGAATGAAGTTCTGATACATGCTTCTGCATGGTTGAACCCTGAAAACACGTTGAGTACAATAAGTCTACCCAATGAGTCAGCTATTGTATGATTCCACTTACAGGAAATAGCTAGAATATGCAAACTAATAGAGACAGAAAGTAGAGTACAGATTACCAGCATGAAGAAAGAGGGAGAAGGGAGAGTCAATGCAAAATGGGTGCAGGGTTTCTGTTTGGGGTGATAGGAAAGTTCTGGTAACAGATGGTGGTGAAGATAGCACAGCACTGTGACAGTTATTAACCCCACTGAATTCTATGCTAGCGAATGATTGATATCAGAAAGTTCATGTTGTATATGTTTCCAGAATTAAAAAGGAAAGAGAAATTACAGAGACAATAACAACTAAAGGCAACACATGATCCCAGACTGGGATAATTGGAAGAGAAAATGACCAAAACGTCACTGTTGGGATATATGAAAAAATTGGAGTATAGACTGTAAGCTTTATATTAATGCTATTGTTCTTGAACTTGATAACTGTACTTAAGGTGGTTACAGAAATGAATATCCTTGTTCTTAAGAAACGTGCATGGAAGTGTTAAGTGTCCAAGGAACATGATGTAATGCAGGTTACACTCAAATAGTTAGAAAAGGTAAACAGAATGATAGAGAGATGGATAGATAGAATTATATGATAAAAATAGATAGATAGATGACAGTAAATGTGGCAAAATATTAAAAGTTTGTGCAATCAGGTATCTGAGTGAGTGGAGCAAGGTGGAGCTCCCTGTATGAGGTTTGCATTATTTTGCAACTTTCCTGTAATTTTGAAATGGTTTCAAACTTAAAAATATAAAAACAACTCAATATAAAGAATAAAATAACAAAAACAAAATAATTAAAAATTGGTAAAAAGAATCTGAACAAACACTTCAAACAAGATATGCATATGTCAAAAAAGCACATGGGAAGATGTGCACCATTAGGGAAACACAAATTAAATCCGTGAAATTCCACTGCACACCTATTAGAATGGCTAAAACAAAAAAGATTGGCTCATACCAAATGTTGATAAAATATGGAAGAACTGAAACTTTTAACATTGCTGGTGGGAATATAAGATGGTAAAACATCTTGGAAGACAGATTGGCAGTTTCTTATAAAGTTAAACATAGATTTACCATACAAATGAGCAATCCTACCTCTAGGTGTTCATCCAAATTTCATAACCTGTGCATAAATATTTATAGCAGCTCTATTCATAATCATTAAATATAAGAAACAACCAATATGTCCTTCAACATGTAAATGGGTAAACAAATTGTGGCATGCAAATGAAAGGTAAAAGACTTGGCAAACAAATAAATGAACTGTTGATAAATATAATAAAATGGTTATATTTCAGAATAATTATGCTGACTTTTAAAGGACAGACAAAATATTGTACATATTTTATAATTTAATTTATATAAAATTTTAGAAAATTCAAAATGGTCTTTTGAGACAGGCCAATCAAAGGTTGCCCAAGGATGGGGTGGGCAGATTAGTTAGGGGAAGAATGGTAAGTTGCAAAAGGTCCTCAGGAAAATTTTCAGGTATCTTACCTTTATAAATGTGCCAGAATTTATCAAAGTAGGTGTGTGTGTGTGGGTGTGTGTGTGTGTATGTGTATAGTTTTTATTAAAGAAGTTGTGGGTTTACAGAACAATCATGGATAAAATACAGATTTCCCATATACCACCCTATTATTAACTTCTTACATTGGTGCAGTACATTTATTATAATTGATGAAAGCACATTTTTATAATTGTACTATTGAATATAGCACATGGTTTAACTTAGGGTTCACTATTTGTGTAGTGCAGTTCCATGGATTTATTTTGTTTTCTATTACCACATATAGAACCCCAAATTTTCCCTTTTAACCACATCCAGATATATATTGCAATGGTGTTAATTAAGTTCACAATGTTAATTGCATACTTTTAATACATGAATTTTATTACATGTCAATTATACCTCAATATAACCAAAGCAAAAGAAAACAAAGCATTGTTACATATGGTAAATCAGTTAGGAATCCAAATTTAGCGTTTGGATGGTAAAGGAAGTCAAGGCATGAAGTAAAGGTAAATATTACACATGCACATTTTAAAATACCTAGGCCTCCGGGGAAACAACCACATATCTGTAAATATCAGTTCCAGAAACCAGGGAATAGCAGACTCCTAGGATGAAGTGGGGATGTAAATTAAACCACTGACATATTCATAATTCGAGTGCATAAGCCACATGAAAATATTTATCAACCATTTAAGAAAAGACAGCATACAAAATGATCAGGAGAATTAGGACTTGATGACCTGACAGTATAGAATAAACATGAAGGAGAATATGAAATATCGATTGTATGATGTGTAAATATATCTCAATAAAACTTCTTAAAATAAAAAATTGAAAGCAAAATAAAGATATTTTCAGCAAATGACAATTGAGAAAATTTAACCCTCACAGACTTTTTCAGAATGAAGGGAAGAGGTTGTACTTCCCTAAGAAGGAACCTAAAGACTGAAAATAATGGGATCAAAAAGTAATATGAAAAATGTCCAATTTCACCTCCCACATGTAAAGAGCTTGGAAGTCATTACTCACATTCATGAAAATTCATGAAAATGTTTGCCCTGTGAAAGACTTGCTAGAAGAAGCAAACACAAGCTTTAGTGTGGGAGAAAATACTTGCAAAACATATCCAACAAAGGACTAGTATCTAGGATATGTAAATAATTCTCAAGCACAAGAGTAAGAAAAAATTTAAAAAAACAAAGTTCAATTAGAACATGGAAAAAAAAAGACTTGAAGATACAGTACACCAAAGCAGCTATAGAGCTGGAAAATAAGCACATGAAAAGATTTTCATTATCATTCACCATAAGGGAACGCAAATTGCAAGCACAATGGATATCATCACATACCTACCAGAATGGATAAATTAAAAAAAAAAAAAAAACATTGAGGACCACACCAAATCCTGTTGAGGATGCAGAGTAACTGCATCAGTCAGGCGTTGATGATATGGGTACACAAAATGGTAGAGCCTCTCTGGAAAATGACCTTTCCGTATGACTGAGCAGTTGTAGACCTTAGTATTTATCCCAGAGAAATAAAAACTTACATTGCTACAAAACCCATACCAAATTATATATACCAGGTTTACGTGCAATAGTCCAAAACTGGAGACCACTCAGATGTCCTTCAATGGGTGAATGGTTAAGCAACATTTTGTAATACATACTTTGGACAACTACTCAGAACTAAAAAGGAACACGCTACTGATACAATAACTCGGATGAATCTCCAGAGGATTTTTCTAAGTAAAAAAAATCTGATGAGAAAAGTTGAAATACTGTCTGATTCCATTTATCTAACATTTTCAAAATGACCAAGTTATAGAAGTGGAGAACAGATTAGAAGTTTGCAGGATTTAAGGAGGAAGTGAACCATGAAGAGAAGTGTTTATGGTTATAAAAGACCAGCATGAGGAATCTATGTGGTGAGGGAAATATTCTGTGTCTTGGTTGTATCAATGTCAAAATCTTGGTTGCGATACTGGATTACAATTTTGGAAGAAATTACAATTAGTAGAATACAAGTAAAGGATATATGGGAACTCAGTGCTTTATTACTTACAACTGAATGTGTATCTATAATTATCTCAAAGTAAAAAAGTTTAAAACTATATGTTGTCTACAAGAAATCCACTGTAAATGTAACAGCACAAATTTCTTAAAAATAAAGGAAGAAAGAAAAATATACTATGCTAACACTGATCGATAGAAAGCTGGAATACCTATATTACTTTCCGAACAAAACCTACTTCATAATAAGGAACATTAACTGGAATAAAATGGGGCATTCCATAAATATAAAGTAGTAAATTCTCTAAGAATACATAACAATCCTAAACATGTGTGCACCTAACAACAGAGAGTGAAAATGCAAGTGGCAATGCAAGTAGCAAAAACTTCAGATAGAACTGAAAGGAGAAATATAAAAATCCACTATAATATTTATAGACTTCATCACATCTTTGTAAATAATTGATTGATCAAGCATGCAGAAAAAGAATAAGGATAGAGATGACCCAAATGGTGTCTCATTCACCTTGTTCTGATGGACATTTGTAGAACAATCCATGCAATAAAAGGAGAATATATATTCTTCTCAAGCTCAGATGCAATGTTCAGAAAGATAGACCACATTCTGGTTCATAAAACATACTTTAACAAAATTAAAAGAATAGAATACAAAGTATGTACTCAGGCAACAGTGGAGTTGAACAGAAAATAAATAACAGATATGTCTTGAAAATAGTCAAATATTTGGAAGTTAAACAAGGCACTTTTAATAACCCATGGCTCAAAGAAAAATTAGAACATATTTTGACAAAACACAACTATACATACAGATAATATGTGTACAATGCAGTGAAAACAGTGTTTAGAGAGAGATACATAGCATTAAATGCATATATTTGAAAAGTGGAAAGATATAAAACTATATCCTGAGCTTCCACCTCAGGAAACTAGTTCAAGAAGAGCAATGTAAGCCTAAAGTAAAAAGAAAGGAAATAGAAATTAATGAATAAATCAATAAAATTAAAAATAGGGAAGCAGTACTGAAAATTGACAGAATCAACTACTGGTTTTTTGAAGAGATGACTGGAACTGATAAAACTCTAGCATTGGCTAAAATTAAGAAATGAAATGTGACAACACCAAATACTGACGAGGATGCAGAGAACCTGCGTCACTCAGACATTGATGTTGGGAATGTAAAATAGTACAGCCCCTCTGGAAATTAGTTTGGTTGTTTCTTAAAAAAACTTAACATAGTTTTGCTTTTCTATTTTGCTAACCAAGAAAAAAAAAAACAATAATAAAAGAAGGAAGTAAAAAATAATCAGTATCAGAAATCAAAGAGTGGCCATCACTACCTCTCCTAGGAAAAGTAAAGGGGTAATAAAGGTATATTGTAAACAGCTTGATGCCCACAAATTTGATAATTAGATGGAGTGACAGAATTATTTGAAAGATACAAACTACCAAACCTCATGCAAGGAGGAATATATAATCAGAATAGAAATATATCTCTTAAATAAAGTCAATCAGTAATTTAAAACTCTCCATAACCGAAAGCACCAAACTCAGATGATTTCACTGCTGAATTCTACCAAACATTTTAGGAAAACATAGTATCAAGTGACCACGTCTTCCAAAAAAACAGAAACAGAGGGCAGAAAGCAGAGCAAACTGAAAATCAATAACTTTCTGGATCTGTCAGAGAATTGAAGTTGCATGGCAAACCAACCTCCAGAAAACTGTACAGACAAGCAAACTGTAGAGAGAAGTGATTGCAGAGAAAGGAAGCTACCTACAACAGAAGCTGCTGGAGCCAGGAAATGGTGTAGAAACTTCAACTGTAACTGACAGACTGTTGGAGGCTTGAGGGTGGACCCAGACTTATGGGACCCTTCAGTTTCCTTAATTTTACCTCCCTGAACCCCTCTAGGTTTTCAGGTGAAGATGAGAGAAAAATCCCTAGTGCTTCCAGCAAGGGGAATGGAAAAATGACCACTTTAAAATATGCCCAAATAGGTGACTGTTCTCCACCTGACCTGGAGAACACCATAGCTTGAGAAGGGAGATATCCAGCGCCAGCCACCTCTGTCTTCCTGTCTCACCTAAGTGGGAAAGAAAGCTGGGAAGCATTTGTGAAGGTTGCAGCTGAAGGGATCAGGCCAACTAAAGGGAGGACACCTAATCATAAGATCCTAGAATGCTTCCCACCCCCCAACAACATATCACCACATCAGCTGGGCTCCTGTATAATATCAGAGGATCATTACTGGGGGAAGGGTGGAGTGTACACTCCAATTAAGAAGGATTTTCTCAGGAAAACCAAAGACAACATGGATACATAAGAAAAGGACAATGAAGTAATTTTAAGCCTCACATAATTCTACTCTCAACAACCAGTAAACACAGCACAACTCTTGGCCAGATAATAAATCCTCACACTAGAGGCCTATTTCCCTCATTTCCTATTAACCAACTACATCAGGTCTGCTTGTCCACAAAAAATTTAAAGGCCTGCTGAAAAGCAAAAAACACTCAAGAAACAAAGCAAGTAACAGAAGTAGACATATGTGGCAGAGATGTTGGAATTATCAACAGGGAATTTAAAATAACCATGTTTAATGTGCTAAGGTTTCTAATAAAAAAAGAGGATAACACGC
Organism: Choloepus didactylus; assembly: GCF_015220235.1. NCBI lineage: Eukaryota > Metazoa > Chordata > Mammalia > Pilosa > Megalonychidae > Choloepus > Choloepus didactylus. The sequence goes on along the minus strand of NC_051323.1, from coordinate 10,622,469 downwards.
AGGAAGAGATGGGTAATATAAGCAGGAGAATGGAAACTCTAAGAAAGAATCAGTAGGAAATATTAGAAATCCAAGACCCTGTTACAGAAATGAAGGATATGGGCAACAGAAAACACAACTTACTGGAGAAGACGCCCAGGGACAGAAATTCTCCAGTGAAGCCAATGCCAGGAGGAATGTTTGAGTTGTAATTAAAGAATTGCTGGCCTAAATGTAAAATGCAAAACTAAAACTTCTAGAAGATAACATGAGAGAACATCCAAGTGACCGTGGGTATGACTGTGAGTTCTTAGATAAAACACCAAAAACACTATCCATGAAAGGGGAGAAAAAAAAATAAAAACAGGTAAGTAGAACGTCATTAAAATTCAAAACTGCTTTGCAAAGATCACTGTTAAGTAAGTGAAAAGACAGGCCACAAACTCAGAGAAAATATTTCAAAACACCTATTTGACAAAGTACTTGTATCCAAAGAACTCTTTTCACCAATAACTCTTAAAACTCGATATTAGGGAATCAACTCAATTTTAAAAAGGGGTAAAATATTTGAACAGCCACCTGAGCAAAGAAGATACACAGATGGAAAATATGCAGGTGAAAAAATGTTCAACATCATGTATCATTAGGAGATTGCAAATGAAAACAGATGGGACCCCACTACACTCCTCCTATTCCGATGGCTAAACTTCAGAACACCGACAACACCAGGAGCTAATGACGATGCAGAGCATCAAGAACTCGCATTCATTGCAGGCCGGAATACAAAATGGTTCAGCCATTTGGAAGACATTTTGGCAGTTTCTTACAAGACAAAACACAGGCTCACCAGATGATCCAACAATTAGTTGCCTACAGTAATTACCCCAAAGAGCCAGGACTTTATGCCCACACACAAACATATATACAAATGTTTATAATAGCTTTGTTCATAATTGGCAATATTTGGAAGCATCTAAGATGTCATCACAGGTGAATGAATAAAATGTGGCATTTCCATACCATGGATATTATTCAGCCATAAAAATAAATATACTCTCAATCCCTGAATAAACATGGAGAAAGCTTAAAAAAATATTGCTGAGTGAAAGACACCATCTGAAAAGGCTACATCCTGTATGATTCCACCTTTTTGACATTGCGGAAAAGGCAAAGCTATAGAGACAGTGTGATCAGTGATTGCCATGGGTTGGGGGGGATGGGGTTGACTGAATGTATGAACAGATAGAGCACAGGACATTTTTAGGGCAGTGGAACTGTTCTGAATGATATTATAAGGGTACATACATGACATTATACATTTGTCAAAACCCATAGAACTGTATTCAAAGGTGAACCCTGATGCAAATTATGGACTTTAGTTACCAATAATGTATCATTCCTGGTTCATAAATTATAACAAATGTACCATATTAATGCAAGATGTTAATATAAGAAAAACTATGTGTGTGTGGAGGTATGGGAGTATGGGATATCTCTGTACTATCTGTACAATTTTTTTAAAGTCTGAAACTCCTTAAAAAATAAACTATTTTTTTTTAAGAATAAAACTGGACTTGTATGGCTAAACAAACAAACAAACAAAACAAAAAACCAAAGTACCATATTAATGTACGATGTTAACATTAAAGGAAACTGCCTGTGGCATATATGGGAAACCACTCTGTATTATCTTTGCAGGTTTTCTGTAAATCTAAACCTATTCCAAAATAAAAAAATTTTTTTTTTTAATATAAAAGGCAAAGTAAGTAAACTTTTCAATTTATCAATTTATGTTGCTTGAGATTCTAATGTTTGGAACAGGATATAGGGAGATAATATTTTAGCTATTATGTATGAATATATAATACACATGCAGAAGCCCACACATATATAAATATATGAATGTATACATATATATATAAATATAAATATATATGTATAAATATATATATACACACACATATATATGTAATGTTAAACTGTTTATCTGGAAGCCAAGAATAGTTGCAATCCCAAATGATCATAATTGCATGTAAGACGCTTTCATCAATGTATTAGGAGAAAGAGAGTATAGAATTCATTTGGGTCAGGAATAAGCAAGAAAAGACAATGCATTAGTCAGGAAAGCTGCCTCCCTCGTACTTCAAAAATTCAGTGGCTTAATACAACAAACATTTGTTCTTCACTTACCCAACATGAGTTGGCATGTAGTTCATTTCCACACTGCTGTGCAAGGGCCCAAGTTAACGGAGGCTCGTCCATCTCGGAGCTTTCAGATATGGAACACGCTGCAGCCTCCTTGTCATCGTGGAAGAATTTTTACTGCCTGATTCAGTCCAAAGGAATCCTTTTACTTTCACTTGCATCATTAGCAGGAACTGATGGGATGGCCTTGCTTAACAGCAAATGGTACAAATCCACTGTGTTCTAGAAACTTTCTTAAATGTGTTACTGAAGGAAAATATCTGGGGCTTTTCATGGAAGACCTAACACTCTTTAAATATAATGATTACCTCTCTTGGGTATATAGAACAGTTAAGCCCATCATGATCTAGACCATTCTGAACTCTTTCACTTCAGTTTCTATCCCTTCCCAGACTGCCCCATTCCACAGTTTACTGATAAATGTACATTATTGCTGAGCTGAGGGCTTGTTGCCCGATGTGCACAAAAATTAATGCTGTGACACCAGGATTTCAAGAAAAGGAAGTTAATGGTGAAGTTGCCAAGCAAGGTGACAGGAATGAGCACAAACCTGTCTCCTCAAGCTGAAGAAGTACTGTTTTTTTTATGGGGCTTTGTAGAGGCAGTTCTGGGGGATGGGGTGACATGATGCTGGTAATGGGATGAGATGATGTGGGCTTTGGGGGAACTGAGCTGGGCATGCACCACTGATTAAACATGGCATAACTTAGTCTATGCCACCACTTGGCTGTCTTCTCTCTCTGTCTCACTGACCTGTGTCTAATTTCCTCTTCATATAAGCACTCCAGTCATATTGGCTTAGGGCCCACCCTAATTCCTGGGACCATGGTTTAGGACTTGAACATATCTTTTTTGGGCACACAATTCAATCCATAACAGATCCCTTTCCCATAAGATAGATAGGAAAACGACAACAACAACAAATCCAAGTACACTGGGGAGTTGGTAGAAGTTCACAGAATAGCATCCATACTGGATAGTAAGAGTCTGTGTTTGAAATCAAGGGAAAGAAGCAAGAAAGTGATAATCAGGTTATACATTCATTTTCAAAAGATTAAATAACCTTGTTTACTCCAATCGTCACTTTCTTGTAGTGTCTATAAGCACAGGATACGAAGATAAACATTATTAGATATTTCTGTGTTGGCAAATGGAGTGATCTAGTTCGTTTAAAGGTCATGGAGTCAGCCAGTGAGGACATGTACCCTGCTTTTGTCTGGCCTTCTATACTTGGACAGGATTTGTGCCAGTTTGAATATATTGTGTCCCCCAAACGCCATTATCTTTGATGTAATCTTGTGTGGGCAGACGTTATCAGTGTTGATTAGATTGTAATTCTTTGAGTGTCTCTTTGGAATGCACCCCACCCAGCTGTGGGTGATGACTCTGATTGGATAATTTCCATGGAGGTGTTGCTCCACCCATTTGGGGTGGGTCTAAGTTGATCAGTGGAGCCATATAAATGAGCTGACATAGCAGAAGGAACTCAGTGCAGCTGTGAGTGATGTTTGAAGAGGAGCTACAGCCAAGAGAGACACTTTGAAGAATGCACTGGAACTGAGAGAGGAGCTTCAGCTTACAGAGACATTTTGGAGATGGCCTTTGAAAGCCGACTTTTGCTCTGGAGAAGCTAAGAGAGGACAAACGCCCCAAGAGCAACTGAAGTGACATTTTGAAGAGAAGCTGAAGCCTAGAGAGGAACGTCCTGGGAGAAAGCCATTTTGAAACCAGAACTCCAGAGCAGATGCCAGCCACTTGCCTTCCCAGCTAACAGAGGTTTTCCGGACACCATTGGCCATCCTCCAGTGAAGGTACCCGATTATTGATGCGTTACCTTGGACACTTTATGGCCTTAAGACCGTAACTGTGTAACCAAATAACCCCCCTTTTATAAAAGCCAATCCATTTCTGGTGTTTTGCATTCTGGCAGCTAGAACAGCATTATTCATCTTTCTGAGCCTCAGTTCCCTCAACAATAAAATAGGGATGAATAGAGAGGTAGCCTCAAAGGTGGCTTTTGAGGATTAAAAAAATTAATACATATAAAGGACTAAGAAGAGAACTTGGCATACCTAATACTAATTAATATTCCTTGTGAGTGTTGTCATCATGAGCGTGAAGTACATTTGTATTCAGACTCAAATTCTAAGTCTGTGCTTCTTCCTTGCTGATCTATTGATCTCATCCGGTTAAATGAGTACTATCAAAGAATTGGCATCCAAAGCCAGCAATCCTCATCAAATCTTAGAAATGATCACTTAAAAAAATAAATATTCTTGAAACTTTGAAAGAAATGTATATTTCATATTGCATATTGATCATATGGGATTTCTCAAAGGTATCAGTGATCTGTTAGCTGAATCCCATCAAGGTCAGAATCTTATTAGGATTTTGGTAAATATGAATCAGACTTAGCTGAAAATCAATGAAACACTCAAGAGGTTTACAAATGTATTAGAGTGATTGAGAAGCAGCAGGCATTGTGGCCAATTTTTTAATTAAGAAAATCTAGGTCAACAAACATATTTACACATATGATTTAATGTAACTATTTTGGGATTATATGTTATACTCAATAAACTTTATTATTATCTAAGCCTTTCTATTTACCAGAGAATTCCTTTGAGGTGTTTTTGCTGCTTTATTCTAGGCTTTGTTTCCAACGTGAAATAGCTATGCAACTTGTGTTAAACACTGAGTCAATTTTGAAATGCCTGTGTTGTTTGAATTACATTTTGATGCCAAACAATGTATTTAAAATGAAATGAGCATCCATGATGGAATTCTGGACTTGTCCTCTTACTCTACAAACAACTGTATCACTCCTCAAAATATATGAGACAACTGTTTTCAGGCAATGTAGAATAAGCAGTGTAACCTGTGATTCCCAAGAGAAGATAAACGAATTAGGTGAGCCCTGTCACCCTACTGGTTTCTGATCTGGCAGTACTTTCTAGACCATGAAGCCGCAAGTTACAGAGGTCACCCTGAGTTGCAGCAGAAGAAGGGTGAAGAGAATAAATTTTTCATGGAATTAGAAAATCTGCTTAGGAGTCCCAATGAATCTTTGGTTGAATTTCAGTGTGCATGTTTGGGGTGGACCCCATGGGGCCAGACAAAGAATAATTACTGGGGAAAGAACAATCACTAGGAAGCCATAAGCTAATCAATTATCAGAGCTCACCAATTTATATTTCCTCTCCTAAGATATAGCAGTTGTGTTGCTGTACATCTCTGACAATATTTGTTATTTTGTCAACTTATAAAAATGCTTGTCTGATGGGTACAGAATAGAGATGTTGGGGTTCCACCCAGCCTGAGCATAAAGACCTCATTAAACACCTGTGGTGTTAAGTAGGGGTCATACCTTGGTAAACAGAACTAGGAGAAAAATACTTAAAAACCAGCTGTTACAAATATATTCAAGGTTTAAAAGATAAACATGAACGTAATGCAGGAAGAAATGGAAATCTTTTAACAAGAAACAAAAGGAACTTGTAGATCTAAAAACTATACAATAATTAAAATGAAATAAATTCATAGGATGTCCCTATTAGCAGATCAAACATTAAAAAAATAAAGTATCAACAAATGTGAAGACATGGAATAGAAACAAACAAAAGAAACTAGAACTTTAGGATTTCAGCATCATTGGCACAACTTCAAGTGGTTTAACATCCTTACACTTGGAATTCTAATAGGAAAAAAAGGAACATAGAAGGAAGAAAAAATAATCAAAGGAATCTGTATACACACACACCCCAACATATGCATATGCATATATATACATAAATTATATATATACACACACACATATATCCGTTTCTTCCTGAAAGGCATTACTTCAAACTTAAATGCATTTAAAAAAAAAAACAAAGAGACAGAAAGCAAGCAATTATGTCAGAAACTACTGAGGGAAAATAAGATGGGGATCCGCATTAGGTTTTGATTCAGAAATAAAGGGACCATTTGTGAACTTTAACACAATTTCAATATAGCGATGGAAAGTAGACATGATTTAGAGGGATTTAGAAGAGTATAAGAGATAAGCATTAGTTGGCAAATATAAATTATTCTAACTATGTGCACATTATAAATTATTTTTTTAAATCTACATATGTGCAAAATAATACGATAAGTACTGAAATAGTCAACCTAAGTTAATAAACATTAAAATTTAGTAGAAGCCTTTAATAGCTTTCCTTGAGCTCATATTTCCTCACTACTTGCATTTTAGGTGTAATTCCTACCCTGACTTTTCAACTCCTTCTGTGCTTTGGTTTTGCAATTTTGCTACAATATACATATGTGATTTTAAAAACGCAGAGTCCTTTATGAAAAAGGAAATATATCAATTTTCTTTTGAATTTTTTTTTCCAATCATATATATGCTCATGAAATGCACCAATGTTGTCTTCTTCGGCTATATTTTATTAATGTTAATTGTTACTACATAAACATACCACCCTTTAAAATCAATTCTTCTGTGAATTGATATTATGGTTATATCTGATTTTTCAATATCAGAAACGATATTTGTAGATGTTAGCTTGTTCCATGTACAAGATTTTCTGTAAGCTTTTTCTAGGATTGTTGGGTCTTAGAGTGATTTCACCAATTTATATTTCCTCTAGCGGGGTATAAGACACACCTGTAGCAACATTACTATTTTTACAAGTTCAACAAATGCTTTTCTAATAGGAATGAAAGAGTTATCTTTCTGTGTTTTTAATTAATACTTTACTCTTTAACAGTGAAGCTGATCATATTTTCAAAAGTTTATATGCTATACGATTCAACTTTCATCATTTGTGATTTATCTGTTATTTTCTTATGTACAGATTTCTTATGTTTTTTGTCTTTATGTTACTGCTTTATGAGTTTTTTCACACATAGCATTATAAATTATATTAAAAATTGATTAAATATTTTGTATTTATGTTTTCCCAGGATATGATGGTTTTTTTTTCATTTTTCAAGAAATTTTTATTTTAAAAAATATAGTTAACTTATCAATACTCTTAATTATAAATTGGAAATTTTCTGTCAAGAAATTCTTCCTTTTCCAGAAGTTTCCATATATCATTGCGTGTTTTTATTCTAAAAGTTTCAAGTTCCTTTGTCATACTTAGAGATTTAATCCACCTGTAATTGAATCATCTATATGGCGTGTGGTAAGAATCCAATTATAAATTTTTATTATCTCAGCAGCATCTTTTTCACAATCGTCTGTAATATCAGCTGCATCAACATGTGGGCATGTTTCCAGCATCTTTATTCTATTACTCCAGTCCATTTGTTTAGCTGAGGGGCACTACTACGCTCTGAATTACCATAGCTTTAAATTGTCTTGAAAGCAGATACGAAACATCCCACCCCACCTCCACTCCCATGCTTTGATTCTTCAGTATTGTTTTGGCTATTGTTTATGCTCTTTATTCCATGGAAAAATTGTTCTAAAGTATTTTATTGGATTTGCATAGAGTCTGTACATTAATAGAGGAAAAAAAACAAATAGACTACAGTGAATCATTCTAAGGACACATGATATTTTTATTTTATTTTTTTATTTTTTATTTTATTTTATTTTTTTTATTCCTTTAAATGGAGAGGTTGTTTTTCCCCAAACAGGTCTTACACATCCTTTGTTACTATTCATTGCTATGGTAATTATGTATTTTACAGGAATGTAATGCATATACATATACATTGTTTTGACATCCAGTAACTTCGCAAAATTATAATTATATATTTCTTTCAGATGCTTAATGTAAGCAATTCTGGTGTCTTCCAATGATGATTGTTTTGTTTCTTTCTTTCCCCATTTTAGAAATGTTATTTCACTTTCTTGTTTCCTGTTTTGTTTTCCTGGCTAGGAGAGTTACGGATAATATGTTCTCAGAATACATAACCTCCATGAATTCTGGATGTAATATAACAAACATCTGGTTTTCGCTTGTTTGTTTTGAAATGTGTTTTTGTGGAATTTTGTGTGTATGTGTGTGCATATGTTTGTTTTGGTTTGTTTTTGTTGTGGTGGTTTTAAGTCACTCCTTGCTTTTCCAAAAATCATGAGGAATTCCAGGATCACAGATGATAAAAGGAGCTGGAAACCAAAGAGGTAAGCTACTAGAGATTTGAAGCTACTCTGAGATCTGTGCTGACACTGGTAACTCAGACCATATTTTTGTGTTTGTCCAGGCATCTGGAGACACTGCCATAGCTGCTGCAAATCATCTGCGCATAAAGCTGGCACCCACATGGTGAAATCCCCAGTGGACAAACATATATTCAAAATGAAACAGTGGGGCCACTGATTATCATGAAATAGCTATGGGTCCCAAAAAGTTATCCTTTGAGAACTCAGAAGCATTTGCTTGCCATCACATAGGTATGTGATTTCCATTTATCTTATATGAGTAATCAAGGAGTCCCCAGCTAAATGGTAACTTGGAGTGACCCAAGAAAAAAAAAACAATAACAATTTGTTGAAAGTTCATACCGTCAACATAGAGCTCCTAAGCATCTCTCAGAGGAAAAAAAAGATAGATAGACTTGACTTCAAAATGAAAATTTAAAAACAACAAAGGAAATGATGGCTTACCTCTCTGCTTTCTAGCTCCACCCACCCCTTTTTTTAAACTTGTGATCACTGTTATTTTTCTTACATTCTTGAACTGTTACAAGTGACTTAAACCAAACCAAATCAAAACAACATAAACCAACAAAACACAGATGTTTGCTTTATTACACCCAGTATTCACAGATGCTACGTATTGTGAATTTTTTTTTTCAGGGTATCGTATATGCTACGGTGCTAGTATTGAAGTCCAGACAAACATTTCTTGGAGTTTTGATACAAAGTGTAGCTGAAAAGGGGGCAGTGGCTGCACATCATTTTCTCCACACAATATATTATTATTATTGGTTTTATAATGAGATATAAATCCCTTCAGATAAGGATACCCTCATCAGTTCTCTACAGTTCCAGGCTCTGCTCATTTTCTTACACCCTGAATGCTTCTCTAATTTATGTTACCTTTCCGGGGAACCTAAGATAGTAAAGTTTGCAATACTTGATTTAAGCATTTAATTCGCTCTTGAATATATTTATCCCACTTTTCAAGTTTGAAGTGTATTCTACTTGGTGGTGGCACTAGAATTAAAATTGAAGTAGGGTAGTCTCCTTTTTCTTTGACTTCTATTAAAATAATAGCACTTGCCTGAGCAGTTGACCTCCCTTTCCTGTTTGTCAATTCACTGCAAACATTGCCTGAAAAGTCACTTTTACTATCTTTAACATCCTCATAAGCCACAGCTCCTTCTGTGCTCAGGTCTTCCTGATGCTTTTTCTACATTGTTGTCATTCTCTTGTTTTCTTCCTTGGCTATATTTATCCATTCAACCTCTCATAATTGAGAAAAAAAGACAGGAAGTAAAAGGAAAATCCAGAATCTTGCAAAACTGTTTGGGTTTGCTTACTATTCATTTTAGATGATTCCCATTTAATTTTCTCCTTCAGTTTATTCATGGGGATGTGACCAGAATTTTATTTTTGAGGTTCCTATTAATTTTGAATCATATTCTCATTTAGAATTTCTGATCATCAGACATTAACTATATTATATGTGTAAAAACCTGCCTGGCAAAGTTTATGAGAATTGTCAGATCACACTGAGTATTCCCTTCCTTTGTTATCACAAGTTCCAAAATGACCTAAGTCACATCTGCATTGTGAGTATTTCATTCTTGTTGGTGTTTTTTTTTTCCCTCACTGTTTCCAGTGATCAATATCAGAAGCTCTGTATAGGCATAGTAAGGCTTTCATAGACTATCTGGATGATAAAATTCCCCAAACTACCTTATGATAAAGCTTTTGGAAAATAGTGGCTGTTTGATAAATCTCTGCTAATATTGAATTCAAATTAACCTGAGTTGGCGAATTTGGTCAGAGAGTCTTGACCTATTAAAATCAGCATCTTCTAACCTTTATACTACCTTTCCAACTGTGTGGGGAATAGGAATTAGTGTTCAGAAGGATGATTCTGAAGACTTGCAGACCCTGAGTTCGATAATCTGTGATTTCCATCCAGAGAAACCATCCATTTGCCCCCACGACTTTAGACGTTTTAGAAAAACTTTTTTCAATAATGCCAGAAAATGAAAATATTTTGTGGTCTCCTTCTGGTTTCCCAGAGAAGCTATTTTCTTGGCTCCTGGAATTTTCTAGGCATTTTGACTAAGTGAGATCTTCATTATAGAAGATAATGACATATATACAAATTTTAGGCTGTGCTGATATATATATATATACACATATATATATATATATATATCACAATTCTGTGATTAGAGCAAGAAAGTTCAAGGGAAATTGAATTGACTATTGAGCTGTCTTTATAAATTAAATTACCATGATAAATTCTTTAACCTTTCATATTTGCTCCTTACCCTTATCTATTGGCAAAAGGCATTTTATAAACATCCCTTCATGTGCCAAGAACTTTGGCATTGGCTTTTCTTTTTTAAATTTGAGGTTGAAAGGTTAACTCCCACCCTATGTTGCTTTCTTCCTACTGGCTAAGCCCATAAGCTGTTAGAATGATGTGTTTGGCTGCTCAGAATACAAGTTGCCCGGTGATTGGTAGCAACTTGTTTATGATTCTTAATGCCACAGAGTGAGGCTTTCACAGTTGATTAGTTGAGTTAAACAAACCATACTATTTCACTCAATAGTTTAGGAAAAAGGCACAAACCAAACCAAAATAAAATAAATACAATGCAATAAAATATTGCTTGCTTTCAAGAATATTCTAATTTAGTTGGAATCATAGGACACTCTACCTGAAGCAATATCTCTGACTATTGCTACAAAGCAATCTACATTTTAATCATTCTTATGTATAACATGTTTCACTGGAAAGGGATGAGCAACATAATAAAAGCAAATGTGAAGTTAAATTAAACTGACACCTTTCCTTTGCTTTCTGATAATTTCTTGATAGGCAGTTTCATCTTGGAGGTGAATAGTTGCCCAAAGTAATGGATGAAAGGCCAGGGAAATAGCCTTTTCTCATTTTCAAGATGAATACTTTGAAGCAGTGGAAAGCAGTACAGTAAACCAGGCTTCTGCAGGGTAAAATTGTGTAGAGAAAGCCTGGAAACCCAGGGACTCCCAGAGAGCCAAACAAACACAAAAAAAAACCCTGCCCTCCTTCCTCTTTGACTTCCCTCTTGAGTTTCCTCATGATAGCTTTTGAAATTTGAAATCCTCACCAGGGCAGCTGAGCGAGATAGATAGTCAAGCCCCTCATTCATTACGTTTGATGTGATACAAAATAAAGCCCACCTAACCTAAGCCCATCCCCATACAACGGGCAAACCCTCGTCCAATCAATAGGAGTCAAGCTAACATCCTTTTTACGTCTATAAAAATCATTTGATGCCCCTTGAACCCTGAAGCTGCCTCCTTTCTTACAAGTGATCTGGCTTCTTTAGCTGCAGCAGAACTTTGAGTCCCAAATGAAATGCTGCAGATCCTCCTCAGTCTACTGGAAGGAAGCAGACTTCAGGAAGGATTTACCACAAAGGCCCAAGCTGTCTGCCTTGCTCTGGTCTTACTTCTCATTCATTTCTTTCTGCACTCTTAAGCCAGAGTGATTTTTTGTTGTTGTTGTTTAACACACATCAGACCTGCCACTCACCAGCATAAAGCTATCCAATCACTTTAAATAAATTTTGTATATGTTCATGTAGCATGTGAGATCCTGCAGATTCCAACATCCCCACCCTCAACTCGCGTGTCGTTGAGCACTGAACACCCATGCACATTATTTAGTTCTTGTTTTTAAACAGACCTGTAAAAGCCAGTGTCCTAACTTGGGGGCCATGGGACTTAGCACCCAGCAGCTTGAGTGACATAGGTCAGTTAATTTAATCTGCCATCTCCGTGTCCTGGAAAGAATGTGCAACTGGACTATGTAAGTATAGAAACCAGACCTCATACGTATGTCAAGCTTACCTCCTTCCTGAGCCCCTTAACTGTTGTCAAAGTTGTGTTAATCTACAAAAAGTAAACTATAATTCTCTATTCCCTTCCTGCGCAACATAATTGATCACTCCTGCATCACGAGACCCCTGTTCCCGCGCCCATGCTCTCATACCCTTAGGCATGTCTTTGTCTAGAAAGCCCTTAAAACTAGCTGGACCAGTTAACCTAATTGCTCGGTCAGCTACCCTGCTGAATGCTGTACCTGCCTGGCGAGGAAAAAAGCCATTTGATTTTGCTAATTTCTGTCTCCCTGTAAGTAAGCGCTGAGTAAAAGTTCATGTTTCAAAAAATGCATGGCATCTTCTTTGCTCTTTCGACTGGCAAAGCCCCCGTGGGCTGCGACAAACCCCTACTATTGATTTCTTCTGGCTTAAACACAATCTCTTCCTTCTACCTGGAACATTGCCCAGCATCTCCCCCTCCCATCCTCCACGTGTCCTGTTTTCCTAGGCTGGGCCTCTCACTTCTCAGTTTTTAATTGAGAATTCACTCCTTCCCGGGATTATTTCTGACTTCTCTCAACTAGGGGATAGCAACCATTTCCTCTTAAGGACGAAATAGTAAAGGTTTTTGTGTCTCTGGCCACACAAGGTCTCTATTGCGTATTCTTCTTTGTTTTTAATTTTGTTTACAACCCTTTAAATATGTTAAAATGATTCTTGACCCACACTGTCTGAAAACAGGGCAGGGCAGGATCTGGCTTGCAGATTCTTCTTTGCTTACCTCTGCCTGTGCTGTAGATGCTCCTTCCGAGGTGTTCTCAGGTGCATCCTGCCCGTTCCTCCAAATAGCAAGTAATAACATTGTTATTTTTACAAACTTCTCATTTTGACATGATTTTAAGTTTATGGAAGCATTATAAAGATGACTACGTCTAGCTTTCCCTTTTAGTAACATCTTAAACAGAAACTGAAATGGTTACGTTGGCACAACACTATTCACCAGACCGTAAACTTTATTTGGATTTCACTGCTGACTCATTTTTCCACCAGTGCCCTTTTTCACTTCCAGGATCCAAGCCAGGGCAAAGCATTAGTTTTCAGATCTTCTTTGTCTCCTCCAATCTATGGCTTTTTCTCAGTCTTTCCTCAATTTTCATGATCTTCATACTTTTGAAGGTACAGGTCAGATTTTGTAATACATCTTTCAATTTGGGATTCATCTGATGTTTTCTCATGATTAGACAGGGCTTATGGATTTGGGGGAAGAATATCACAGAGGTGAAGTTTCCTTTTTATCACCTCACATCAGAAGGTAGATGCTATTAATACTATGGCTTATTCTTGATGATGTTATCCTTGATCACTTGGTTGATCATCTCTCAAGGTGTTATCTTTCCCTTCCATCCTCTATTCTTTGGGAGCAAGTTACTAATTCCAGTTTACAGTAAAGAGGTGGGGAATTAAGCTCCACCAACAGGAGGGAGGAGTTACAAAGAGTTTGCCAGTACACTTGTAAGTGCTTATTTCATTATTGGACTTCCCTAGTAAATCAAAAGCTATGCAAAGGTAGGGTTTGACTTTTGTATTCCCAGAATATGAGCAGGCCCTAGTTGATTAATTTATGTGACGTGCAAACTTGTTTCTTGTTGTTCTGACCATCAACCTTTTCTACCTATTGTTTGTCATAGCTTATATGGTGTACGGCACAGTAGTGAGAGAGAGGGATAGATAGAGAGGGAGAAGAAAAAGAAAACATGGAAAAAACAATCCACCAAGCAAATAAAGAAACAGGCAAATAACTTAGCCTAAAGTCAGAAGTCATGAGTTTTAAAAAGCCTATCCATTTAATGAATTGTGGATGTGGATAAGCAATAACCACTTCGAAACATAATTTCATTGTTGTAAACCGCAGCTATAATAAAGTGGTGTTTTCAGAGCGTCAGTGTTGGAGCCCAACCACATGGGTTCAAACTGAACCCTCTTAACCCTCTACTTCTACTAACCCTTTGTCTGAATCATTTTCCTTCACTCCGAAATAAGGATCATAATAGAACCTACTTCATAAGGTTATTGTAGTGACTAAATGTGCTAACATAAATAAAATCCTTAGAATAATGCTTGGCTTTATATAAATTCTGTATAAATATTGTTGTTATTATTACCACTGGTACTACTGTTATTTATCCTGTGTATGCTCTAAGTATGGACTTAGGTAATTTATATAAATACAATTTATAAATTCTAAAGATTATACAAATATTGTATTAGTGCAGACAAACACCATGTGGTTCTTTTTGAGAAAAGTTCAAAGTACAAAATAATGGCTTTCTCTACAAATGTTCAGCATCCAAGTTATAATCATGAGGCATTCAGTACAAAAGAAGGGAAGCAAATATTAAGAAAATATCAATGTGCTTCAACTTTAATCTAAATTTTGTAGATTAAAGAAAGTCTCTATTTAGTATCTATTGTTATGTGAAGGCTTTCATTGAAGAATGAAGATACATTCTGATTTCTGAGGACAATTGTGAAGCTCTGGAGACTGGGCATCTAGTGACTATCCTGTAAGCAAGCACCGTGACTGAATAGAAAATCCCTAGTGCATCCTGATATGACAGGGAAGCAGGATTTTCCTCCCTTCTAGGGCATTCCATTCCAGCCCTAATGTATTTAGAAGTATACCTCAGATCACTTCTTTCCTATCTCTCTTATCTCCAACCTGTTGCTGCTCCATCCTTGGCCATAGTACAAATAAACCTCTCTCCAACAGTGTTTTGCAAACATTCAACTTATGTTAAAACTGAACATATACACATCCCACCTTTTGTAAATCTTGGCACTGATTTTTAAAATATTATATTTTTGTAAGATTAAAAGATTTTCTAGTATTCCCCCAGGGATGTGACTCAGATTTTCAGGAGTAATATTTTAATAAGCCATACCAGATGAGTGTGGGGACCCAAGAGACAAAATGTGTTGTATAGCATAACAGAGGAGAGTTTTCCACCTGAACATCTTGGTGAATTTTGTACACAAATTTGGAGATAGAAGCTGGGAACAGATCAAAATTACCCCATATCACAAAAGGTGAGTGTGGTGGTTTAGAGTTACGTACACCAGAAAAAAAAGATTTTAAGCTTGCTCCATTCCTGTGGGTGTGAACTCTTGTAGAAAGGACCTTTGGATGAAGTTACTTCAACTAAGGTGTGGCCCAGCTGAATCAGGATGGGTTTTAATCCTATTACTGAAGTTCTTATAGGGAAGGTCTCAGAGACAGAAAGCCAGAGGGAGCAGACAGAAGCTGAATGTCAACGGAACCCAGAAGAGAAGGAAGAAGCCAGGAGAGACTGCCATGTTCATTGCCAGGTGACAGAAAAGCCAAGGATCAAGGATTGTCAGCAGCTAGCCTCAGAACACCCCTGTCTTCTGGAAAAAAGCATCACATAGACGATGCCTCAATTTTCAACTTTTCCTGGCCTCAAAACCATGAGGTGATAAATTCCCATTGTTTAAGCACAGTATTTGCTTTAGAAGCCAGGCAACTAAAACAGAGAGTGATTGGAAATAAATACCTAGAGTACATATGGAAAAGAGAAGGGCCTCCAGCAAGATTGAACATTCTTGGGGGTAAGGGAGGCAGCTAGAAATGGGAGGAAAGTAGAAAGAATTATGGTACCTCCAAGTAGAGGTTTTAGAGAGCTTTTATTATTTTTACTTATTAGGAGTATGTGATATAATATCTCTCCTTGGTTTTCAGCAAAACCTACATTTTTCAGTGATGCTTATGCACAAGTGTAACCTTTAGGGAAAATTCGAAGAAATGCTGATTTCTGCATTGAGTGTATATTGATTTCTGCATTTCTGCAATGAGTTCTGGGAGAAAACAAGACATCTCACAGAGAAACGAAAACTAGAGAACAAGGAGATAGATGACTTCTCAGTGAAGTAACATTCATCTGGTCTAAAAGATTAAGAGCTTGCAAATGAATTCCTTTCCTTTTACCACTTCATCTTCTGCATCCAGCAAGTTGGCAGAGATTGTTATTACAGCTCCATAAATGTTCACACTTATCGCGCAGCTGCCGTGATTCTGTCAAATCTCATCATCCCTTCCTCTGGGTTATTATGACTTCATAAGGTTGAATGTGTTCTTGGGTATCAAGCAGGTTACTAATCATCAGGCATGGCAGGTGGTAACACACAGGGAGGCCATGACTCACAAAGATGGATCATTTTAATCTTGAAGACTGTTCTGGTTTGCTAAAGCTGCCATTAGGTAAAATACCAGAAATGGATTGGCTTTTACAAAGGGGATTTGCTAGGTTACAAATGTAAAGTTCTAAGGCCATAAAGATGTCCAAAGTAAGGCATCAACAAGAGGATATCTTCACTGAAGAAAGGCCGATGGCATCTGGAACACCTCTGTCAGCTGGGAAGGCATGTGGTTGGTGTCTGCTGGTCCTTTGTTCCCGAGTTCTGGTTTCAAAATGACTTTTTCTAAAACGTCTCTGGGCTTCTGTCTCTCTCAGCTTCTCTCTCTCAGCCTCTGTGCATCCTTGCTTGTTCTCCCAGAGTGTTTCTCTCTAAGCATCTGGGGGACCTCTCTTAGTTTCTCTGGGGCAAACTCTGGGCTTCATCTCTTAGCTTAGCATCTCCAAACATCCTTCTGTCTGCATCTCCAAGTATCTGGGTCTGTGTCTCTTAAGGACTCCAGTAAACTAATCAAGACCCACCTTGAATGGGCAGGGTCACCCCTCCATGGAAACAACCTAATCAAAAGAGCCCACCCATAGTAAGTCTGCCCGACAAGATTGCATTAAAGAACATAGTCTTTCCTGGGGTACATAACAGTTTCAAACCAGCCCAAAGACCAAAAACAGGTTTCTGTCAATGTGGTTTAAATTTTCCTGCTCCACACTTTTTCACAGCATACATAATGTTGTTGTGATAGAGAATATATGAGGTGCAGAAAGAGTGTAGACATACAACACTGAAGTTGTATTTATACAACATTTTTTAAAAAGAAAAAGCAGGCTTTTTCAAGCAGAAAGAGCAAACAGCATTTTATTGACTATATGTAGAATCAAAACAACTTTTAGAAATTAATTATTAAAACTTATTTCTTACGCATACTATTTGAAGGAGTTCAAATTATTGAGCATCTATTTTGTATCACTTTTGTATACAAACTTTACATCCTGTATTTTTCATTGTTCTTACAAAACACCATGAAATAGCTATTAATGCCCCTACTTCACAGATGCAGAATGAGAGTTAAGGTCTTTCAAATGGTATTTTCTAGAGCCAGAATTGGAACCCAGGCCTCTGAGGGTGTGAGGTTTCTGCTACACTGCCTCTCATAAAGTGAGACAAAGCTGTACCCATAACACAATCATGTCTTGCCAAGACTTATGTTTAAAGGAATGAGCTTCATTATGTTTTACATTCTTATCTCCTGGAAACATCTCTTGATCTGGCAAATCTTTTACAGCGTTGCTTGAGTGATCTTCTAAATAACAGATGTCATCACGTCATTGCCCTCTGTTAAAACTTCCCATATCTCTGCAGCATAAAATCTGCCCTTCCTAATTTGGCACGCAAAATCCTTGATGATCTGGCTCCAACCTTTCTTTGAATTGTTCTCACAGTAGCTCCCATACTACAGGTGTTTCACCACATTCAAATTCCCAGACTCTCTCATCAGGGCATGATTTTTCACAACTCTGTGGTTCAATATATCCTTCAATTCTCATCCTTTAACTCTTGGTTGAAATTCCAAGAATTTTTATTTTTTTTCTAGGAGAGGCATGTAGTGACCATTCCTTTGCCACAGATCTAAGGAGCAGATTCTTTGGCCACAGAAAACTCACCAAGGAATGGCCTCCATATATGTCCCTACATAAGTGGTCAGCAAGCTTCTAGGTCAAATCTCTAATCTTAATCACTACAGCTTTCATCATCCCATATGATGGCTCTTTTCTTTTAATAGGATGTTGAACTAGATTTACTCTTTCTTAAATCATTTGAGTCAAGCATTGCACCTAAGCATTTGTTGTATACTGATGAACATGACAAATGTGAATGAAGAACGGTTAGTAGACGGAGAGTAGCAAAATGACTTGAGATATGTACACCAAGGGCAGATCTTGGAGGGCCTTCTGAGCCACACCAAGGAAATTGAGCTTAGAGAAAGAAAATGCTAAATCCTTGAAGCATACTAAGTAAGAGAGTGAGGTATCCTATTCAAGTAACTGTCACTATACTGATCAGGAAAGCATGGAGATTAGCAAGAGAATGTTACCAAAATTCTAGGAGGACTGGTCTTGGATTGAAGTAGAATGACTGTACCGGTGGTGAGAGACTTGTAGAAAGTTGTATCAGTAAGGGGCTTGTTAAAAGATTTTTGTGGAAGTGGGTGTTCGTCTGTTGGAGTCTTAAGCCATTTTCATGCATTCTATAATATTATTCAGATTTTCCTGAATCAGCATCTCAATGAAAGCCACTGTGGCCATTTTCTGAAGCAATATGTGGACGTTTTTTTGATATTCTGTGCAACCTTCTTTTTAAACATGCATTTTTGCTAGTGAGTTGTCAGGCAGAAATGTCCAAGGTGCTTTATTTTTCGGAAGCATTGTGAAAAGATATATTTTTGTTTCTTTGCTGTACAATTTTTCACTGAATTCATGACAAAGTTTAATACAGCTTTGCAATTTCAGCATTCAGCATTTGTGGAAATATGGGGTTCACTTTCCTTTAACTCTGCCTTTCCATTCATTTCTAAAGGCACAAATAATCTATGGAAAGTTTCGACTGTCATTTCAGGAATTGCTCTGTCTCTAAATTGAATCCTCCATTTAGTAAATATTTCCCACATCTGGTTCATAGCCTTCACACTCAGATTCTTCCTCTCAGTTTTATCCTCTGCTTTGACAATTCCTTACTTATGATTTAGAATCTCAGTAAGCTTATTATTTGAATACATTTCTCAGATGTTTATTATGAACAAGAGATGCTAACACTTTTATGATGGAGTTATATTTCTGGGATACATCACTTTAGTTTGGACTTAACTAAAACCAGTCTCTATTAGTTTTCCCAAAACTTAGAAAATGGAACTACTATAGAAGACTAGCAATGAGTTACCATGTTGGTATACAGTTGAGGAGCCAGTTTTACTGCAATTGAAGATTAGCTCTGAGCTACAGAGATAAGTTAATAATTAACAAATAAACATCCAGAGATGTTAAAAATTCTGCCTAAAAAGTAGAATCACGAGCATGATGGGACCTGTATCCTGCTGAAATTTCTTTTTTTTAATCTCTTCTCCTTATTGTTTTTAAAATAAAAGCTTTGGCAAAATTTGATAACATCTGAGAGAATTTTATTGAATCAGTTCATGAATCAGGGAGATTGCTGTTGCCACGAGGTAGAGAGGAATTCTGCTGTACAAAAAGAGGAATGGGCTTTTGTAGACAAGGATAGGGAGTGCATTGGGAGGAGATTTCCATTGGTTAATGCAGACCGCATTTGCTAATATGGTTAGAGTGGGCAGTTGCTTAGCAATGAGCAAGCGAGCTGGCATTAAGAATGGGGAGTTGATGATAGCTGATTGGTTGATTTAAATTCTGTTTTCCATTCAAGCTGGAATAGAAACTTACTTAGATTTTGGTTTTGCTTACTGTGGGGGCTTAGCAAAGGTGCCTCTGGTTCTGCCTACTAGATTTTATCTACAATTGCTTTCAAAAGATGGTGCAAGAAAATGAGACGAAATAGTTTCAGTGGCTGAGAGATTCCGAATGGAGTCGAGAGGTCACTCTGGTGGACATTCTTATGCACTATATAGATAACACCTCTTCGGTTTTAATGTATTGGAATAGCTAGAAGTAAATACCTGAAACTACCAAACTCCAACCCAGCAGTCTGGACTCCTGACGACAATTATATAATAATGTAGATTACAAGGGGTGACAGTGTGATTGTGAAGACCTTGTGGATCACACCCCCTTTATCTAGTGTATGGATGAGTAGAAAAATGGGGATAAAAACTAAAGGACAAATGGGGTGGGATGGGGGGGATGATTTGGGTGTTCTTTTTTCACTTTTATTTTTTATTCTTGTTCTGGTTCTTTCTGATGTAAGGAAAATGTTCAGAGATAGATTGTGGTGATGAACGCATAACTATGTTATCATACTGTGGACAGTGGATTGTATACCATGGATGATTGTATGGTGTGTGAATGTATTTCAATAAAACTGAATTTAATAAAAAATAAAAAAAAAAGTTAAAAAAAATCACAAGAAAAGAAAAAAAAAAAAAAAAAGATGGTGCAAGGATGGAAAGGTTTAAGAATTTAGATTTTAGGAGGGTAGCATGTACATCTCCCTGAAGCAGTAGTGAGGTCTGTATTCCAATGAGCACATTAAAAAATAAATGAAGATTTATATGTAGTTAACTGCTACTATCACAAAAAGTATTGCAAGAGGCCTTCAAGATCTATGAAACTGACCAAAGGAATCTCAACATTCAAAACCCTGTGGCATGTGTTATACTTTACAATAAAAATACAAATAATTTCCAAAGGAGAAAAGCAGAAAGATTCTGTTTTATACTGAATAAAGTAAAATGAAGACATTATTCCCTTTGAAATGAATATGACACCCAGGAGTACACGGAAAAAGGAAAGCAATTACAACAGTGACAGCTAGTATGGACTTGTTCAGCCGTCACCTTATGACATGCTCCAAGTTTGTCTCACAAAGACAGTGAAAGAATGGAGAGTCTTGTATCACTCTGTTTATTTATTATCCTCTCTCTAAAGCACCTGGAATCTCTGATGAGCAGAAAGTTAGCTAGTACTTCCTGTATGCTATAGGTGATGATTTGGGATTTGAGGCACTGAAACCACTCTCAACTTTTCAGCCTATTCAGAGGGAAACAAAACAAAACAAAACAAAACTCTAAGAATATGGCTAACTAGAAAAATAGACAGAAAACTAGTGATGTCTATTTACACCCAGAAAGAAGTGAGTTCATTGTTTAATTCCTTCAGGTAGAAGCTGTGACAAAGTGGATTCAAATGTCAGTACATATTATAATGATTCAAAACCTTTATTCTTTCAGAGTATCAGTGAATTAGACAGTAGGGCTAGCGGAAGATATAATTTCAGTTTCTAAAAATAGCTGTTATAAGCAGAATATAAAATATTTTGAATTAGTTGAATATTTACAGAAAACTTACAAAAAGTAAACAAGAGGAATAATAATAATTTAAAATACAGAAATAGTAAAGGCCAGATTCTGAAAGCTCAATTCCTTAAATCTAATTATAATAATAAATATAAGGAAAATAGTTCTTCAAAATCTAGAATACACAACTATAACCTCTCTCATCACCTAAAATGTATCTTTTAACTTATGGTAAAAGGAGAAAGTAAAACTCAGATCACAGAATACTTAGAAAACAATATTAATGGAAGCTCTAAAAATCCTAACCTGGGAAAAATAACCTAAACTATGCAGAAAGGAACATTCATCACCTTAAATACCTATACTATGAGGCAAAATAAATATAAACAAGCATATTAAACACAGCAAAAATTAACTTGTTCATGATGATAGATGATATATTTGAATGTTGACCTTCAGTCTCTCCAGGTAGGCAACCAACATTGAGGAAATTGTTTTTGTACTTGTTGACACCTATTCACTTGAATCTGATAAGCAGATAAGCATACAATCTCCAAAATAGCTACATAATAGGGAAAGAAGAAAAAAACAAATTTTCCTGTGAAACCACAAAAACAAGTTTCTAGTGCCTGTTTTTCAGAAGTTAGAGTCCTTGAAATAACTATGTAATTAGACAAGGAAGTGGAAAAACAAAATGATTGAAGAGAAAAATGGAAGAAAGGCTTACTATTAAGAGTGAAGAGGAAGAGATATACAAAGTTTACTGAAAATATCTTTTCTCCAGTGTGCTGCAGTGAAACCATCTTCCTACCTCAAATGGCTCTTTTTGTTTGGGTTTGATTCTGAAGTTTCTATTTTGCTCCATTGCTTTATTTGTCTATCCTTGTGCCAATACACTACCTGATAATACGGAGCTTTGAAATAATCCTCGATTCAGTAGAAGAAATCCTTTTTGTTGTTTGTCAATTGTTTGTCCTGGCTCTTGTTCCTTCATGTTTTCAAATAAAATTTCAAATAAGCTTATCAATTCACACACTTACACTCACACTCCCTCAAGATGCCAACGATGTTGTTATTGTGAGTGTACTGAAGCTATAGATTAGTAATTATTGACATTTATATGATATTGATTATTTTAAGACCAAGATAGCTTATCCATTTATTTATTTAGTTCTCTAATTCCTCTCAGTAATGACAATTAGTATTCTGTGTAGAGGTGTTGTGCATATTTTATGAGATTTATTTCTTGGCACTGGAGGTGTTTTAATTTAATGCTAATATAAATTATATGAAAATATTCATTTTCTATTTTTGTCACTATAATGTAGAAAACACATATGATTTCTGTTTCTGAATCATAAATCCAGCAACCTTGAAAGAACACTTGTTCTTATTCCATTTAAGGAAGTTTCATTTTACTTTGTTTTCTAAGAGTTTTAGTATGAATAGATTTTGAATTTTATCAAGTGCTTTTTTTTTACATCTATCAGAATTATATTATTTTTTTCTGCATTCATAGGTAAATGTAAATTTATATTATTTTCATAGGCAAATATGTTTTATTAATAGTGCATATAAGATTTGCAATGTTAATGAGAAAAATGAGTAGAGTGATTCAGGTTTTTTTGCGTGTATGTGTCTTCATTAGGTTTGATATCAAAGTAATTAGTCCTCATAAAATGGCTGGAGAAGTTTCTTTCTTTATTCTATTCTTTATTTCTTAACACATGTGGAGACATTTATCACTGAAGTCGTCTTGGCCTTATGTTTTCTTTGTGTAGGGTTATTTTTCTTTTCTTTTAAACAGATTCACTGTATTTCATAGATATCAGATATTTCAAATTTGTTTTCCTTCTTTGTCAGTTTGGAATGTGGTTTTTTGAGAAACAGTTTCCAAGTAATTAATTTTTCCATACCCTTTCTATCTGTTTCAAACAATCTCCAACTTAGAGGAAAACTGCAAAAACTGTACAGAGAACATATTTTTTTTTTCTTAGAGAGAAAGTTGAAGACATGTTACCCCAACATCTTTGAATTCTTTACGGTATATTTTCACCACAAAAGGTCATTCTTCTACATAACCACAAAAATCAGGAAATCACTGCTGATACATTATTACTATCTAATCCTCAGATCCCATTTGAATTTTACCAGTTGTCCCAATTATTATCACGTTCAGAAATATGAGTTGCATTTGCTTCTTATGGCTCTTTAATCTCCTTCAGTCTCAATAATCTCAGTTTTTTTTTTAGGCCTTTATGACATTGAAGATTATAGGCCAGGTGTTTTGTAGAATTTGAATTTTGTCAGATGTGTCCTTATGGTTAGATTGAGGTTATGTATCTTTGACAAAATATCACACAAGTGTTACTGTGCTTTTCTAACTGCATCCTATCTCATGGCCCACGAGTTTGATATTTCCCGTTACTGATGATGTTCACTAGGCTTGATTAAGTCAAAGGGCGTCTCCCCACCTACTTCACTCTTACGTTTTTTTTTTTTTAGTTTTTTTTTTAAACTTTATTCATCAAAAAATTTTTAAAAAATCATTTCAAACAAAATCAAAGGAATAAGGAAAAAAATATCCTAAAATAACTACATTGCATCCAGTATGTTCCTACCATACCCCAAGAAAATTAACAAACCATAGTCATTCCTGAGCATGCCCATATCATTAAGATTACCCTCAAAATCTTATCTGTTCTTATTAGATTATTGTTCCACCTTCACTAGTTGCTGGCTATCTCTAGGTCCCCTATATTCTACAGTATAAGACACTTATTTTTCATTTTTCACATAGTTCACATTAGTGATATCATGCAATATCTCTCCTTTTGTATCTGCCTTATTTCATTTGACATTATTAACTCCTAAGGGTTCATCTATGTTGTCATGTGCTTCATGACCTCACTCTTTGTCAGTGCTGCGTGGTATTCCATCATACATACGCACCACAGTTTATTTATCCACTCTTCTGATGTAGGACATTTAGGTTGTTTCCATCGCTTGGCAATTGTGAACAATCCTGCTATGAATATTGCTGTGCAAATATCTGTTCATGTCACTTCTTTCAGGTCCTCTGGGTAAATACCGAGAAGTGAAATTGCTGGATCATAGGGTAACTCAATATCTAGTTTTCTGCTGAACCACCAAATTGTCTTCCAGACAGCCTGAACCATTATACAGTCACACCAGCAATGAACAAGGTTTCCGATTCCTCCACATGGTCTCCAGCATTTGTAGTTTCAAGTTTGCTTAATGGCAGCCATTCTTTTTGGTGTGAGATGATACCTCATTGTGGTTTTGGTTTGCATTTCCCTAATAATTAGCAAAGATGAATATTTTTTCATGTGTTTTTTAGCCATTTGTATTTCCTCTTTGGAGAAATGTTTTTTTCATATCATTTGCCCATTTTATAATGGAAATACTTTTTTTCTCTTTGTAACAAATAAGTATTTGTGAGGAGGTACTTTAAAGAAAATAGAAGTATTTAACTTCCCATTAGATTTTCAATTTATCAGTCTTATTTAAATCTTGATGGACTATGGTTTCTTTCTTTTTTTTCCCCCCAATGGGTTAGAATCTGTTTCTATTGTGGTTGATTTTGGTGCTCCAGTCATCCCAGATTTGGCTAATGGGAACTCCTTCACATTGGCTTCTTTATCCTTTGGGCATGACACATGTTTTTGGACTGCTTCTGTGTGAGAATGTCCCCTCACACGTCTTCGGATCCAAGAGCAGGGGATGGTCAGGTTCTGACATATCAGCTGGGCCACCAGGACTCTGCCAACTCCAACACAGGTAACTACTTCACTCAACTCTACCTAATTGCTTTAAGACATAATTACTGAGGAAGTAAATGGTAGGAAGGAAGAATAAAAGAGAGAAAAACAATAGAAATAGACTCATTTTTTTAAAAAATTAAATAATTTTATATTTACAGAAAAGTTGCAAAAATATTAAATATTGCAGAGATTCTTGTATAGCCTTCTGCCAGTTTTCCCTAATGTTAACTTCTTACATTACCATGGCACATTTGTCAAAACTAAGAAAACAACATTGGTGCATTACCAGAAACTAAACTGAAGATCATATTTGAGACTCCCCAGTTTTTACATTAATTACATTTTATTTTCAGGATCCAATCCAGGACACTACATTACATTTAGGTTTCATGTCTCCACAGTCTCCTGTGTTCTGTTATAGTTTTACAGTCTTTCCAAAATGTCATACTAATGGAATCATATATTACGTAGCCTTTAAAGTCTGGGTTCTTTTGCTCAAGAAAATATATTTCATCCATACTTCAACATTGTGTCAAAAAATCCCCAGATGAGTCTAGGATGCCTTTTATTAGAAAGAAAGGATGCCTTCCAAAATGCCTGTAACAGCATTAAAGATACATTGTGAAAAGGTTCATATGAAGGAAAGGCAAAATATTGACAATTTGAATATTATATAAAACAAATGCTTATAGTTAATTAGAACCAATGAAGTTTTAATGAACCACTAGCTCACAAAGGTGCTTAAAATAATATAAACTATGCTAGAAAAAAGTCATACCTACCAATGGAAACCAAATTATGCATGCTTATTCCTCATCAAAAAATGAGGGTTATGGAATTGTTACATGAAGTACTTTAGGTTGTTTGATTCCTTTACTCTATTTTCCCCAATTAATTGTTCAAATTCTTTCTGTAATAGGAAAATCAGTACTTTTTTTTTTTTCTGCAATTTAGTCTGAGATATGTAGATCTATCCAGTAGCTGTTCCAATTATAATGAATCTGAGATAAGGAACTGTAACTACAGTGTGGACGTCAACCAGCTATGGACTGCTGCAGAATGCCATACTGGGATATTGCCATTCGATTCAACAATTCCTAAATCTGTTCTGGTGATAGTTCACAGGGTTAGTTGCATCTAGTGAACTTGTAGCCAAGTAGCTATAGTTTCCAGAAATACTGGATTGGGAAGGGGATTAATTTAGGAGAGAAAAAGAAAAAAATAATGATGAAATAGCAGAAAGTTGTGTCACTGGGTGTAAACCTCACTCCCAGTTGGTGGTGTCAGAACCTGTGTGTCCCTGTAACGAGCTTTGGTGTATATATAGGAAGCCTTCATCTCTGTCTAAGATTATGCTATGCAGTTTCCTCCTTTGGGAAATCATCTCCATAAATTTCCACATGTTTTACTATTAAAGCAACTTTACATTCTTTTTCTATGCTTTTTCTTTTCTCTTTTTGTTTTGAATCATTACATTAATCACACTGAAGTTCAATTTCAATTACCACAGAAGCAATATATTCAAGAAACAAGGACAATAGAATTAAAATAAAGAAAGTGAAAGTATGATGTTCCCAAGAGATATCAAGGAATTACAAAAAAGAGCAAAAGGTAAATTAATAATCTACACCAAAAAATGATTTTTAAAAATTTATAATTGATCAACCACTTGGAATACTAATAAATCATAAAAGCATTAAAGTGTAGACATCTAATAGTAAGTTAACTGAAGACATAGAGGGCATAAAAATAATTTCCCTGAGTCAGTAAATCTTTAATTATGCCTTTTTAAAAGATTGAACACCCAAACCTACTAAACACAATTGAAGAATTTGAGCTAGTTATTTAATGACAAGTCTCCTCCAAATGTAACCAAACTACATTGATTCACAGGTAAATTATTTTCAACTATTTATGAACTAATAATCACAATTTTATGAGCCCTTAAAATAAAGAATATTTTCCATTTTTAAAAACCAGGATCTATAAATAGATAGTATAAAAAATGACAAGATTACACAAAAATGAAAAGGAAAATTGAATGTCATTATAAACTTTTATAGAAAACATTAGGAAATGAAATTAATTGCACAGTAAAAGAACTGTTTATTGTGATGTGGTGTCCATTTTGGCAAAGCAGACAATGGAATTTAAGTCTCAATATAGTCCAAAATTGAAAAATAATGATGTTTCTTTAACATATAGTGAAAATTTAACTTATAATAGCTATTCTTGATTTTAAAAATTTGTAAATGTCATAATTAATAATTAATGACAATGTTTAATTTATTGATATTAATTATGATTAATTATAAATATTAATTAATTAATTTACTTTAATAATATTCTTAATGTAATATCTAACTTGGAATTAATTTTGAAATATGAGAAGTGGTCCCATTAACACCAGGAAGAAAATGTTTCCCACCATCAACATAAGTATTTAACATGCTTCAGTACTTAACATGTGCAGTAAATAGGAAGGCGTAAATCAATAAGTTGTTTTATTAATGTTTTGGAATAACTTGTCCATCCATTTACAAAGGGCATACTCCAAAATGAATTCCATATAAATAAACAAGTACAATGTAAAAAGAATCAATCCCTATAATAATTAAAGAAAATACATGCACAATTTTAGAATGCAGATTTTTCTAAATATGAAAATACATTTAAAATCTACAAAGGAAAAGATGGCTGATTAGATACGTTTTTATTTGAAAATAACAATAATAATATTAATTACAATGATAATACCTCAAAACAAATAATGATGGAAAATATATGCAATGCAAATAGAAGGCAAAAGGTGAATGTACTGAGTGTTCAAAAAAAGATAATAAAAGAAAAGATTGATAGTAGAAAAATGGAAGTTTATAGCAAGTGATTATGAATGAAAATGAGCATAAGAAAGTAAGTCAAAACTTTTTAATAAATAGAGGAATGCCATTTAAAATAACCCTGACATGCCATGTTCCTCAGACAAGGTTGGAGTGAGATTAAACCTTAATAATATTCCATTTTATCAATAAAATGATAAAGAATCAAGCATTCTTATATAGTGGTGATCAGAACATGAATTGGTTAACACTTTCTGATGATAATTTGTGAACATTTAGCATATTTTAAATGCATATGCTCTGTAACTCTAAATTTTCACTCATTAGAATTTGCCTTAAAGGGATATATACATAAAGACAAAGATATAGATTTATATTAAGAGTTAACCAGACACAGCTGAAATGTGCCATCAGAAAATTGCTGATTAATATGGTACATCCACACAATACAATTCAATTCAATGCATTGTCTTTTATTTTAAATATTTACCATCATTAATTAAGTATACATGTACTAATTAGTCCTTTATTATTAAGAAAAAATATAATTAGAAATACCATGTAGTTAAAAAGCTATGAAGAGATATGTTTATTGATGCATACAGAGAATCTGGAAGACACTCTGCATAAGCACAGAACATTAACTCCTGTCCAGGGTAGAACTGGAAATGTTGCGGGGAGACGTTTATTTTTCCCCTTAGGAATGATCGTATATGTACTTAAGGAAAATTAGTCTGTGAAATATATATATATATATATAGGATAGAACGGAGAATGAGAGACTTTAGCTGGTAAACAGGCCCATAGGAGGCCAGTGTAAAATAAGGAAGGGAGGATGCACGAGGCTCACCTACAACTTTAATTAATTTTTAGAATATCCTCTGTAAGCTGCCTTGAACTAAAAGTTTTCCTTTCATAATTTTATTTCAACAGCCATTTCATGTATTTTCATGTGATTGTTTAAAGTGCTCCCAAAATAATGAGCAAAAAAATTCTAAAAGGGTTAAAAAAAGTGCATAGATCAAAAATTTTACTTGGATTTGTAGGCATTTACACCAGGAAAAAATACACTAGTAGCTTGGTTGTTAACTTCCCTCATTAGCTAGAGTTTAACAGAAGAATGTCAAGTAATTCCTCACAGGCCACTATGATTTTATCATCCCTTTGGCACTCTAACCCCATTTTGACTGGCCTTTTTATACTTTCCAACCTGCAGCTACAAGTCTCATGTTGATCATTTACAGCATTGTTTGAAAAGAACAATCTTGCTGCTTTCTGAAAAACTCTGCCAGCCATAGAACTCTTGGATAAGATCAACAGCTAAACATGAATTTGCTCATTTGTAAATATTTTGAATAGCACTACCCATCATTGTTACTATAAGAAACATAAAAGCAAACAAATGAACAAAAAACACCCCAAACCTTTTTCCCAGATGGAAAATAGAAACTAGTTTAGCCACATTCAGAGTCATTTAAAGCTCAAATACACAAGGGCCACTTCTCATTCTTTTGAAAAAGTAACTTCATGCTAGTTACTGAGCTTCTCTAAAATAACAATTGATATTTTAATTGATTTGGGATAACCATAAATAAGATATACAGGTGGTTTTATTTGGCCATTAAAATAAGGCAATTTTTGTAGATGTCAATTCAAATGTCAATTCTATCTCTTGAACTTTGGCTTCAGGTATTAGGATAGAAAGCTTTGAGAACCTTTGTATGGTTTTAAATGGTCAACTGTTCACATGAAAATTTTAGAAAGAGTACTGGGATTTCAAGATGAAGGAATGATCCAAAGTAAAGACAAACCAATTAGAAGAGTAAGAGTGCTTCTACTGATTCTATTGGCAGTGATTTGCAGTAATTCTATTGAAAAGTGATAGCTGTCTCAATTAGGCACTGACAATGGAAAATGTTAGGATATGATGCTTTTGAATGATGTTAGGAAAGAGAAATTACAGGACTTAGTAAATGATTGAATATATCAGATGAGTTATAATGAACAAAGTAGGGCCAATGTTAGGTGTCTTGCTCTATAACTGGGTAGATATTGGTGCCTTTCATTGCATTAAATAATAATAGAGAGGTTTGGGATTTGTTGTGTTTAAGGTGTCTGCAAAGGATATATATGACAATGTCCAGAACACAAGATGTTGTGAGATAGAGAATTATGCCATGATATATAGATTTATAAATAATTAGTATTTGTATTTCATCGAAATGCTACTGTATATGAGAATCCACAGAAAGTGTGTTCAAAGATGGGAGGCAAGATTAAGGAGAAAACCCTTGAAGAAGAATCAACAATAAGAGAAGAACTCGTTATTAGAAGTTAGAAGAACAGAAGACCAGTAGAGTAAAAAATCATAAAAGTGGAAGGTGCAAGAAATGTCAATTGAGGTGATTATCAGAAATGTAAATATTAAAGATGCCCAATAGATTGCGCAATCTAAAAGTTATACATAGAATTAATGTGAGCAGTTTATTCGGAATACCGAGGGAGAGCCAGGTTGGCAAGTAAAGGAAAGATGAAAAGTGTGGGCCATGATTTTGAGGAAATTTCATCACCAAGAAGATGAATCAATGGCTAGATGTCAATAGGGTCAACAAAGGAGACATTTTATAACATGATCTGGAACAATATGGCAAAATGTCCTAGAGGGGGCAAAGGAAATGTGTCGGGGCGTAATTGGGCAGAGGGTTTCCTCACGAAGAAG
This sequence comes from Choloepus didactylus, assembly GCF_015220235.1. NCBI lineage: Eukaryota > Metazoa > Chordata > Mammalia > Pilosa > Megalonychidae > Choloepus > Choloepus didactylus. The sequence goes on along the minus strand of NC_051323.1, from coordinate 10,591,761 downwards.
GGAAACTTCATTCTCTGAACCTTGGGGAAAGTCAGTAAAGATAGTTAAGAATATAGAAAACAGAAGAGTTTTTATCTTGGTGGAAGAGGGGGCTGCTTGGAGAAATTATTCATGGCGGGTCCAATGTCCTCATGAAATAAAAGGAGGGTTGTCTGTTGAGAATGAGAAGATGTGCTTGAATAACAGTTTTTAAGAGAAATATCTAATTTTGAAAATAATAATTGTGAGGAATCGGAGGAGACCAAACGATAATTGTTGGGTGCTGCTAAGGCTCTTACAATGGTAGGTGGGCATGGTGTGTTTCTTTAAAGGTTCTCAGACCCCAGGACAGGCAAATGGAGAAACCAGGTCACAGCCTTGATCCAAGATTTTTGGGTTGTTAGAAAGATGTGGCAGATAGCAAGGGCAAAATTGATGATGCTGGTGAAAGAATAATCCATATACATCGTTTTATTCATTTGTTAGCCCAACTATTTATCCCTTCACTTTATACCTGTTATAAGAATTGCAGTGTGATCTACCTTATGACTTCTTGAATTATTTTGTCGTCTCACCACCACCAAGATAAAATCTGAGCACTTTGCTATAGACATGGCCTGACATGGTCTTTAAGAACTGGCCCCAACCAACCTCCTCTAGTTGCCTAATACATAACTCTCTTGCTTTGGTCAAATGCTCTGTGATTTCTTTTGAATGTACATGGCTTTGCACAGCTTATTCCCACTTCCCAAAATTCCCTTTCCCCTCCCAGGGAATTGTAGACATCTTTATGAACAATCTCTCTCAGTCTCTCCCTCTCTCTCTCTCTGTCAAGTTTTCACTTCCATCATTTTAACAGGCATTGAGCTCTACAAAGTGAATCACTCTTTCTGCAATACAGATTTTATATCATACATACTTCCAAACATAATTTATTTTAATTATTTGTTTTAAAAGAATGTTTCTTCTACGACTTTGTGAGCAGGGTATAAAGTTATTCAACATTATCACATTATACTAAAATATTTACCAGTCCTTCTTTTACTACAACATATGTTGAAAGTGTTTTCATTGTTCACGTAACTGAGCTTTTAATGGATTATAATGCTCAAAACACCCTATTATGCTTTTGGGCCTTTCAGTCATCACATAATTGTGATATACTCTCCACCAGCTGCAAATTAACATAGAAATGCATGCATTCTTTTCACTAATATTGAATGTCAAGGCTTAAAATCTGGTTTGATAATAGGGGAAAAAAAAAAAAAAACACAGACAAAATGCTTTGATTTGATGGCTATTTGCATTTTTCATTTTAAGGCCACAATGTAATCCTGCATATTTAGCTATGGTTTAAGATATTTGGTAACTAAAAGAAGGCAAGCTAATATTTGGATTATATTGATTGACGTGAAAAATCAAGAATGTAACACCTGACCAGCTTACTTCCATTGCCCTTGCCTGATCAGCTTTAGGGCTTTTTAAAGGTTAACACACTCCCATGGGTACACATTCCTGGGACTGGAAACCAACAAATGTCCAATGACGTTCTGAAGATACCACACCAAATCCCATTTTTGGTATTACATAGGCTCTTAATTCTTTGTTCTATTTCATCTTGGAGCACATTTCCTCAGTTTGATTTCTTCTCTTGTGGTACATACTTTTACAACTTCAGACCATGGGGGTCTCCCCTTGTGTTCTCTAAGAAAAAACAACTTTTGGTAGCAAAGTTGAAGATAACTCCTTCAGTTACAACTTTTCTTAATAACCCTGAAGACAAATACATTGACAATTTTTACTTTAAATACTTTAAATCTCAGGGAAAAGACAAGGTGGAAGTGGGGAGAAGGTAAACCAATAATGCATAATAACCTAGAAATTATTGTATATATTTTGTGTGCCATTCATTGTCCATGCTCATGCAATATCCACCACAAACCTGGGGAGTGGATCCTTTTATAATTTTAATTTTGTAACTGAGAAAATTGAGTTTGGGACAAGTAAATTGCTCCAAGCTACACAGAACTGGTTGAAGAGAGATTATAACCCAGCCTGCCTGATTTCAGAGCCCCAAATATCAACTTCCACATCTTAGTGTACCAATAAATAAACTGTTAAAAAATCATACCCAGTCCTTACTGATATACTGATATTCCTCCAGGATGGTAACAACAAATCCCATGTATGACCCATACAAATCCCTTTGATTATTCCCTTAGATTACACAAAATCCTAAAGATAGATAGGAAGCAAAAGAACACATTTACCCTGATACTTGGAGGTTTCAAAGTGCAATCACATTTTCCTTAATTTTTCCAACATTTCTACTCTCAGGGTTAAGTTGTCCGTACTTCAGCCTCCAAAAGTCTGGAAACAATTTCATCCTCACCCCACCACAGCAAGAGTGTTCAGTAAAACTGAGCAAACGCCACTGGATAGTGAAACTGAACTTTTTTCTATTACCAAATAGTACATGAAAGGTATTGCCACCTTATTGTTAACAACCGGATCTCACATTTGCATAGGCCATTTGATATTATCATATCTTAACAGCAGAAAATTGTCAAGGAACTGTTTTTCCAATAATTGAGAAAGATCTGTTTAAGCAAATCCTGAATAATCTATATTCCAATGCTCTTTGTAGTGAATAGAGTTTTTTTAAAAAATGGTTTATTATTTTTCTTTCATTATCAGGTATCAAGGATTCCCCACGTACTCTCCAAAATAGTTGTCAAATCCTGTAGTCTTCATTACTGAATGAATTGTTCACAATTACTGTATTGGTCAAGGAATCCGAGTTTTGTGGCAGTGATAAGCTATACCAAATTCTTGTGAGTGATTTATATTCAGGAATGTGTTCATTCTAGATGAAGCAGGGGAAAAGGGGGGTTTAGATGGTTTGGGATGGAGGAAAAGTAAACAGTAAACAATCACAATGGGCAGGTGTGGCAAGAAAAAAAGATCCAGAAAAATATCATTGGATGGATAATTAGAACTTCTTTGTTAACATTTAAAATTGTAATTGGAGGGAATCTTGGCTATGGGCGGTTGAAGGAGGCAACAGAAAATAAGCTTAAGGAATCAGAAGATTTGATTACTTTTTTAAGAAGGTGAAATAAGAGGAGAAAACAGAAAATACAAGATGAAAAGTAAAGATTCATATATGCAAGAACACAGGGGAGTGAGCCAGTGGGAGGAAAGAGACTGCCAATTTTGAAGACTAAAGAAATAATAATATCCAAACACATGATACCTGACCTCAAAATGCTCTCTTTAGAAATGGGCTTAAATGTTGCTAAATGTCACAAAGAGAAAAAAAAAAAATCACTGAATTCCACTGAGAATAACCCAGAAACAAGTGATCAGTGTGGGGCTGGGAGGGCATAAAGGTAGATGATTTCCTGGAAGAGGTAAAATTTTAAGTGGAATTTAGTGAAAATTGAAATAATTAAATGAAAAGGGAAAAAAAATTACAGGCAGCTTTCATAGTATGAATTAAGGCTAAGAGTAATGCTGAAATAAGCACCATGTGTAAGAATAAAAGTAAGCTAGAGAAAGAAAATGATTTCTGACTTCCTGCTTTGCTGGCTGGTGAGTATCACTTTGAATTATTTGTTTTATTTCATTTTTCTAATCTGAAAATTAAAGTGTTAAATTTTGACTTTTTTACCTTGCAATCCCACTATAAAGCATTTACTTCAGAGATTTGAAATGGGCAATAAAATAAAGATGAAATATATATATACACATAAATAATAGGAAATAAGGGGTATAGGATGTTTTGGGTGCTGTTTTTAATTTTAATTTTTATTTTCCTTTATTTTGGAGTAATGAAAATGTTCTAAAATTGACTGTGGTGATGAATGCACAATTATATGATGATATTGTGAGCCATTGATTGTACACTTTGGATGGATTATATGGTGTGTGAATATATCTCAATACAATTGCATTAAAAAATGAAGGAAAAAAAAGATTTGAAAGCTGGAAATTGAACAGACATTTGCACACCTATGTTCATAGTGGCATTGTTCACAATTGCCAAAAGATGGAAGCAACCCAAGTGTCCATCAACCAATGGATGGATAAATAAAATGTGGTATAAATATACAATGGAATATTATTCAGCTGTAAAAAAGAATGGATTCCTGAAACATGTGACAACATATGTAAACCTTCAAGTTATCAGGTTGAATGAAATAAGCCAGACACAAAAGGATAAATATTGTATAATCTCACTGATTTGAACTAATTAGAATAAGCAAACTCATAGAGCCAGAATCTAGAATACAAGTTACCAGGGGAAAGGGTGGGGATAGGGAATGGACATTAAGGCTTAAAATGTACAGGGTTCCTATTTGGAATGATGGAAATGTTTTGGTAATGGATGGGCATGATGGTAGCACAACATTGTGAACATAACGAATAGCACTGAAATATATATCTGAATGGGATTAAAAAAGGAAATGTTAGATTACGTATGGAAACAGAATTTTTTTTTTAATCCATGAAAGAACACTGCACGAACAGTGAGCCCTACATTAAACCATGGGCTTTAATTTATAGTTCAATTATAAAAATGTGCTACCATCAATTGTTCCACACCAATGCAAAGTGATAATAATAGGGTGGTGTGTAGGAATCGTGCACATTATGCATGACTGTTTTATAAACTCACTACTTCTCTAATAAAGAAAAAAAAAGTTAATTGGTGAGTGCCTTTGGTGTCAACAACTGTCGGGGGAGTGAAGGAGGTAGGACAGGGCAGATGGAGGCACAGGACTGTGATGTAGTCACCAAAAAGGCCTCTCCCGCTTTCATGGAGTTAGGTAGCCTTGCAGGTTGTTTTACCTAAAGTAAAGGGACCAAGCCATTATCCCCCAGCATTGACCTGTCATGGGATGTAGGCTGCTCCACATAAAGGGGGTGGAAACTCGGCAACTGAGCTGTCTTCTGCTGAGTGTAATTGCCGGAGAGGGAAGCAGTTGAGAGCTTTACCTGCCAGGATTTCCAGCAGAGCTTGGGGTTGGGGAATGGGCATCTCCATCCTGAAGTGGGGAAGGGCATCTTTGTGGGACACTACAGCATGCGTTGTGCTGATTGAATGCACAGATAAAGACTTAATTGCAGAACCTCCCCCACATACTTCAGAGAATTAGATGGAACAGAATAGAATATGGGAGGACCCCAGAGGAAGAGTGGCTTCTTGGCATTTGCTGAATGTGTGAAGCTCAGTCCTGCCTACAGACAATTTCCAGACTCGAAGGATTAAAAATTAGGGCTCAAGTAGTGCTTGTGAGATCCTTAACTGTTTTATTTGTTTGTTTGCTTTTTCCCCTTCTCCAGCTAGTTTTGTTCTTTGCCTCATTCCAGAGATTGCAATTAAGCAATCTTGTTTCTTTCTGTGGCTGTTGTGAATAGCAACTTCTCTCAGTGGCAACTCAAGAACTTTTTACTTTGAAGTGATCCAAAAGGCAATAATGGGAACTTGAAAAATATAATCTCTATCATTATCTCCCTGAGCATTTGCTGCAATTAATAATGTATGATACAATGTTCCACATCAAGTGTAAATTATTAAGTGATGCATGATTCTTCTAAATTTAAATAGCTCTGATAATGAGTTACAGTGGACTCTGTATACACACAAATACCCATAAACCTGACACTAGGTAATACCTGCAGTGGAAAAAAATATAATGGTTGTGGATGAATGAAAACGTGTTCTATTTAATCTTACTTAATGAGAAATACTCACCTTTGTTTGACTTAAGTTAAATTTCATATTAATAGCAAGTACCAGCATTTGTAATTTTATTAATACTTCTCGTCTGTGCAGTGAAATTAATACCCACTTTCAGTTTTTTGTAGGCATTGATATTTTGAACCAGAACTGGAAAACACATCTCATGTTACCTGCCAATGCTTTATGTTAGCCCTTTCTAGATAGGCCAAGTCACGCCTAATTGCTGATTTTGCTGTCATTTCTTATTCACTTTTTCATGATTTATGTTACATTAAGCTCTCATTTTCTTTCACATTTGCTTCTTCATTCTGTTTTCTCAACAATTCTCCCATTTTCCTGTTTGCCTTAATGTAATTGAATAACAGGTCAAACTCTACAATCTCTTTGTATCACTGTTGTGAAATTATTTAGTTATTTATTTACTTATACATATAAAATATACATGGCAATTCAACTATATTTTATTGTGGGTTATGCTCACAAAGTACATAGCTATGCACAAGTTCTACAAAATTAAAAAAGTGAAAAATCTCAGATGTCACCTCGTGTATGATAGACTGAATTGTTCCTTTCTCTGCACTTCTGCAGAAATTTTCTGGTGCTCTCTCAATATAGCACTTACTCAAATTTTTCTTTTATTAAGCCTGTTTCTTTATGTGTCTATGTTGTACACAAAGAATGTGACATTTCTTCGTGGCATTTGCTATACTATCTTGCAAAAATGTTTGATGAATGTCATTTGACCTCAATTGTAGATGAAAGGTTAATGGGAGTGTACACCCCATTAAAATGATGGCTTTATTTAAAGACATGTATGATGTACAAAAGAAGACTAGAGTGTTGGAGAAAAAGGAAACAGCTGGGGAATGGAATTATTAGAAGTTGGTTACAGTAGTTTTCTAATATTCCACTCGGTATAATCCTGGGAAGGTCAAGCCTTCTGTGCCTCATTTTTTTTTTTATCTGTTCAACAAAAATAGGAATCCCCATCTTGTCCTTCTGCTTGATAGACTTATGATGGAGAAATAGGTATTATAAAATTATAGCTACAAGTAAAGGTTATGAGAAGAAACAGTACAGTTGTTAAATCATGGACTTCTGAGCCATACTGGGTGTGAATCTATTCTCTGTCACTTACTCACCTTGTGCATTAACCTTGGGAACTTTTATTAACTTCAGTGAATAATGGTTTCCTTAAAGTGGTGATAATCAGCTCTTCATAGATTGTTCTAAGAATTGAATGAGACAATACATAAAAAACACTTACTGAAATGACTGCATAAAGTACATGCTGAGTAAATGATGATGGTGGTTGAAAACAGTAGAACTGAGAAGTGATTTCAGATGAAATTTGGCTGCAGATGGCTGCTACAGGCCATCAAGCTAGTGATGGTAGCACCTTGGACCTGTATACAGAGTATCAAAATTTCAGTTGTAGTTACAATTACTTTAAAGATTAACCTCTTGGATCTCTTTCCAATTATCTAATTTTTATTGAATCAGTATGCATATGCTAAAAATAATGGTCGTAAAGCATGCTTTAAAAACAAAGTTTGAGAATGGTAATTAGGTACATTTTCACAAATCTTGAATTACAACCTGCTTCTTCACATTCCTTGATTTGATTCAGAGTGAACCCATCAGCTCTCCTCACTCACTATTTCACTTAGCATAAGCATCCTGACATTTTATTTCTGAAGTGTTCTTTACAAATGAGACCTCTGCACTATGAGAAATTGATCTCAAAACAAGGAAACAAGAAAGAGGTACTAAGTTACACTGCTTGTATTCTGGGGCTACCTGCTAGAGTTGATTTTAATTGTCTAGTACTTTGCTCTAACACGAAAAACTGAAAGAGGTGAATTTTCTTTGAATTTGCCTCTGCATCAGCATTATAAACGCTGCTTTCTCTTTGTCCAATAAGAAAAAAAAAGACCCTGTTTCCAGGGAATCTCAAATTGGTGAAAGTCATTGGAGCAAAAGTTACTTCAAAGTTACACCTTTCCCTTAACCTAGGGATTTACTTAATGAGATGGACCAGAAACAGATGAGGATTCCCTTAGTATTTTATCACTTGCCACCTATGTCCATAACTATTTAGAAAAGTTAAACTGAAAATCATGCCATTGTCCTTGACACACTAAAGACTATATATTAATGGATTCATATTCAAATCATAAAAGCAAGAATAGCTGGAGAGGCCAATGGATAAATAGAGGGGAATTAAAGGTGGAGGACATGACTTGGGGCATAAGTTGCTTTTCAAAATCCTTAGCTAAGGTAATTGCAAATTAAAACAACAAGATACCACTACACACTATTAGAATAGTTGAAATCCAAAACAGAGAGTACCAAATGCTGGCGAATGTGTGACGTAAAAAGGAACTCTCGTTTCTTGCTGTTGGATTGGCTAAAGGGGACAGCCACTTCAGAAGACATTCTGGCAGTTTCTTAAAAGCTAAACATGGTCTTACCATACGGTCCAGCAATTTTGCTCCTTGATGGTTACCCAAATGAGTTGAAAACCTATATCCACACAAAAACATGCATGCACATCTCTATAGCAGCTTTTTTCATAATTGCAAAAACTTGAAAGCAACCAAGATGCCGTTCATTATGTGAATGAATAAACTGGTGCATCCATACAATGAAATACTATTCAGTGGTAAAAAGAAATGAGCTATCAAGTCACCAAAAGGCATGGAAAGCCCTAAATGCACATTGCTAAGTGAAAAGAATCCAGTTTGAAAAGGCTTCATACTCTGTGATTCCAAGTATATAGCATTCTGAGAAAGGCAAACTATATATATAAAGAGAAGATAAGTGGTTTCCAAAGGTTCAGAGGGAGGGAGGGAGGAATGAATTGGTGGATCACAGGAGATTTTTAGGGCAGTGAAACTATTATGTATTACACTGCAATGGTAGATACATGACATTATGCATTTTTTAAAACTCATAGAGTTCTACCACATGAAGAGTGAATCTTAATATAAACTATGGACATTAGTTAATAATAATGTATCAATTTTGCTTCATCAGTTGTAACAAATGTACCACACTAATGTAGATGTATAATAGAGGAAACCATTGGTTGGGGAAGAAGGGGTATATGTGATTTCCATAATATGGAATATTTCCATAATATGGAAATTATTATGTGCTTAATTTTTCTGTAAACCTTAAAGTGCTCTTAAATAAAGTCTATTAATTTTTTAAAAAATCTTTAACAAAATGCTGCATAGGAAATTATTATTTTTATACATAATGGTATCATGGGCAAGAACGTGAAAAACACACCCTTTTTATCTAAGCTGAAAACTCTCCATATAAATGAATGTCAGAATAGAACAGACTATACATAGCATCCCCAGTTTCAAGCTAAGTCTGCATATAATCCTGAGGCAAAAGAAAAGAGTGGGCATAGAAAGTTGATTATAGGGATAAGAATTGTTTTTTGTAGGTTGTAGAATATTATTTGTGGGCTTTGAGATGCTTAGATGACCAGGCGAGAATCACATTTATGTTTTATTCCCCAAGATATTTTTAAATTTTAACTTTTCTTAAACTTCTTAGGGTAGAGTTATGTCAGTTTTCCCCATAACCTCATGAGTTATGTGTGCTCATTAGACACATTCAGAAAGCAGAACTTTATCCACATTTACATTGCTATAGATATAAATTTTCAAACTCCAGTTTGGTGTTTCCCCTGGACCCTGCATTTTGATTTTAACTGAAGTAGGAGAAGGAAATCTTACCTGATATTAAAATGCATAGGATCATTAGACAGGTGGAATGACAAGAAAATGCTTAAAAATAATGGTATACTCACTAGCTTTTATTCTCAATGTATCTTCTACCCTTGGGCCTATGCTATTATAAACATGGTGTCTACAGAAGCTGAAATAATAATTTCCCAATGATTCAGGTAGAGACTGGACACATAAAGGATGTACAGCACCAAGTAGTCATCAGGTGACATGCATTGTCATTCCAATGGAATTTCAAATGCATTTGGCTAAATCATTTCCCTTTAATTTAAAGCTGTAGGCAATTGCTGGAATTTACTAACATTTATTTTTTGTAGTATTGGGTTCTTATTCCTTAGGACTTTCTTTGCTTCTGAAATAGAGCTCTTCCTTCCTCTCTTTTATGCCTTTTGATTTGTACACACAATTATGTTCATTACAGAGCTTGGGCAATTTTTCAATATGAGTATGTATGCAAAGAGAGAATGATGCATGCTTGGCTTTCTCAAATACTGCCCATTCCCAACAAGACCTGCTTTTGGGAGCGGGCCTTGGCCAGCTCCTGGCCGCTAAGTTTTTGGAATGTTGCATCTGATTGGAGTGTATTCGTATACCTGAGACCTTGGACTGTGCTGTACTGTCTGTGCAGGTAGTTTATACTGACAAGGTAATATATGGTGAACACCTAATTTTTCACTGTGGGCTTGGAGATTGAGTCACTGAGGCCTGTCATGCACATTCTACATGCCTCTGTGGCTAATGCTAATAAAAACCCTGGAAATCAGACTAATGTGAGCTTCTCTGGTTGTTAACACTTTCGAGCTTTATCATATGTTGTTGCCAGAGGAATGACACATATCCAGTGTGAATCCACTGGGAGGGGACATCTGTAGCATTATACCTGGTTTCCTCTGGGCTTTACCCCATTCACCTTTTCCTCTCTGCTGATTTTAATCTGTATCCCTTAACCATAATAAACTGTAATTGTGAGGATAACAACTGAGTATTGTGAGTCTTTCTAGTGAATTCTAGATTCTGAGGGTGGTCCTGGGATCTCCTGAAATCAGTTGACATCATAGTGGAAATCACTAGCATGACTCTGACTCACTGAAATGGGGCAAAAGCATTGTTCTGGAAAAGGAAAGATGAAGGAGTGGGTGATGATGAACTTTTGATACCTGGATGGTTACCTGATCACCTGCTGTGAGAAAGCAGCTGTGCAGTTGCACTGCCATTGGTTACTATAGGTAGAAGTTACCAATGTAATTTATAAACAGCAGACCCAAATCACAAGAAGTTGACCCACTGAATACATAGGAAATACAAAACAATAAGAAACAAAAAAAAATGTGAAATATCTTGGTTATTATTACTTATGATAAGCAAAATGGAAGTAAAGGATTCTATTGGGGTGATCCTATACTGCATCAAGCTTGGATTTGGGCTGGTACAAGATACAGCTGTTAGTCTCAGATCCATTACCAAAGGGAAAAACTGTGCTGCAATAATGGATTGTTTCTCTGTGACCTCTGGTCATAAAGAAGGTAGTTGAAGTGGTATGGGGAGGTGGACACAAAACTAAGAAACTATTGAAACCAGAGGGTATAATGAGAAACATTTGTCTCATTTTGTGGATAGATAATCACCAGCTCCCTAAGGAACCTTTACTAAATTGGGTTGTAAGACTGGCTAACTTAGGAGCAACCTCGTTTTCAGTACTGTGGAACAGAAAAATTGAAACAGGATCTACAACTTACTATTGAACAATCGTAGATGGTTTACCAGATTCAAAAGCTCAGCATTCTCTTCCTGCTTCTGGTCTGATGAATTTAAACCTTCTCTCAGAAGTGTGTGGTAGAACTAAAGAAGACAACCAAAGGTCATCTGAAATTGTGATTGGCTCTCTAATAATCCCAGGAAAAAGTTAGAGATCACGACTCAAGCATAAGTTTTCCTGAGACTGCTACAAAGATGTTTGATATAAAGGCTTGGGCTGAGTATGTTGCGGAATGGGCTGCAAAGGACCCATATGGCTTCCTTACAACAATGATTTTGGCCCTTACTCCATTGTTCCTAGCAAGTGCTGTACTCTTCTGGAAATTGGCCAAGATGATTGAGCCAGGGAAAAGGAGCAGAAGAAGAAACAAAAAGGTCAAGACAATATTGCAAAAGCCAAACAACTAAAAAGGATTGAAGAAAAGAACAGGCTCTGAAACCAGAGGAAAATCATTTCAAAAAGTATGCAGCTTTGGAGGACTCAACTAATGTTTCTTCTTTGGATTTTATGACAGTATTATATAGTAAACAAAGTCTGACCATATGGAAGAATCATGTTAGTTATGACTTCAGCACTGTAGTAACTTTTAGGCTTGGATATAGAAATGTGTTGGTTTATGTGACAGTTATTGGATAAATTGGATTTTTTTTCTATAAAATCTTTATAACTGACTTAGCTATTTGCCAATTTGTAGCCTGTCTACTGAAATAAAAATATCCTATGGTGAAAAAAATGGATTTAGATTATGAACTCTATTCAAATAATAGCTTAAATTCAGGTCCTATTCTGGACAAAGAAAGTAAAAGTCAGAATTGTCCTCTTTAAGATGAATAGTGAGAGGCGGGGCAAGATGGCAGACTGGTGAGCTGTATGTTTTAGTTACTCCTCCAGGAAAGTAGGTAAAAAGCCAGGAACTGCGTGGACTGGACACCACAGAGCAATCTGTCTTTGGGCATACTTCATACAACACTCATGAAAACGTGGAACTGCTGAGATCAGCGAAATCTGTAAGTTTTTGCGGCCAGGGGACCCGCGCCCCTCCCTGCCAGGCTCAGTCCCGGGGGAGGAGGGGCTGTCAGCTCCAGGAAGGAGAAGGGAGAATTGCAGTGGCTGCTCTCATCGGAAACTCATTCTACTGATTCAAACTCCAACCATAGATAGACTGAGGCCAGACACCAGAGACTCTGAGAGCAGCCAGCCCAGCAGAGAGGAGACGGGCATAGAAGGAAAACAACACGAGAAGCTCCAAAGTAAAAGCAGAGGATTTTTGGAGTTCTGGTGAACACAGAAAGGGGAAGGGCGGAGATCAGGCCTTGAGGCGCATATGCAAATCCCGAAGCAAGGCTGATCTCTCTGCCCAGGGCACCTTTCCTTAATGGCCCTGGTTGCTTTGTCTATTAGCATTTCAATAACCCATTAGATCTCTGAGGAGGGCCGTTTTTTTTTTTTTTTTTTTTTTTTTTTAAATCCTTTTTGCTTTTTCTAAAACAATTACTCTAAGAAGCTCAATACAGAAAGCTTCAAAGAATTGAAATTTGGGCACGTCAAGTCAAGAGCAGAAATAAGAGAGCTCTGAGACAAAAGGCAATAATCCAGTGGCTGAGAAAATTCACTAAACAACACAACTTCCCAAGAAAAGGGGGGTGTCCGCTCACAGCCACCATCCTGGTGGACAGGAAACACTCCTGCCCATCGCCAGCCCCATAGCCCAGAGCTGCCCCAGACAACCCAGTGTGACGGAAGTGCTTCAAATAACAGGCACACACCATAAAACTGGGCGTGGACATTAGCCTTCCCTGCAACCTCAGCTGAATGTCCCAGAGCTGGGAAGGGGGAGCAGTGTGAATTAACAGAGCCCCATTCAGCCATCATTTGAGCAGACTGGGAGCCTCCCAACACAGCCCAGCAGCCCAGAACTGCCCTGGGGGGATGGCACTCACCTGTGACATAGCACAGTCATCCCTCAACAGAGGACCCGGGGTGCACAGCCTGGAAGAGGGGCCCACTTGCAAGTCTCAGGAGCCATACGCCAATACCAAAGACTTGTGGGTCAGTGGCAGAGACAAACTGTGGCAGGACTGAACTGAAGGATTAGACTATTGCAGTACCTTTAAAACTCTAGGATCATCAGGGAGATTTGATTGTTAGGGCCACCCCCCCTCCCCGACTGCCCAGAAACACGCCCCACATACAGGGCAGGCAACACCAACTACACACGCAAGCTTGGGACACCAATTGGGCCCCACAAGACTCACTCCCCCACTCACCAAAAAGGCTAAGCAGGGGAGATCTGGCTTGTGGAGAACAGGTGGCTCGTGGACGCCACCTGCTGGTTAGTTAGAGAAAGTGTACTCCACGAAGCTGTAGATCTGATAAATTAGAGATAAGGACTTCAACTGGTCTACAAACCCTAAAAGAACCCTATCAAGGACAGCAAATGCCACGAGGCCAAAAACAACAGAAAATTATAAAGCATATGAAAAAACCAGACGATATGGATAACCCAAGCCCAAGCACCCAAATCAAAAGACCAGAAGAGACACACCTAGAGCAGCTACTCAAAGAACTAAAGATGAACAATGAGACCCTAGTACGGGATATGAAGGAAATCAAGAAGACCCTAGAAGAGCATAAAGAAGACATTGCAAGACTAAATAAAAAAATGGATGATCTTATGGAAATTAAAGAAACTGTTGACCAAATTAAAAAGATTCTGGACACTCATAGTACAAGACTAGAGGAAGTTGAACAACGAATCAGTGACCTGGAAGATGACAGAATGGAAAATGAAAGCATAAAAGAAAGAATGGGGAAAAAAATTGAAAAACTCGAAATGGACCTCAGGGATATGATAGATAATATGAAACGTCCGAATATAAGACTCATTGGTGTCCCAGAAGGGGAAGAAAAGGGTAAAGGTCTAGGAAGAGTATTCAAAGAAATTGTTGGGGAAAACTTCCCAAATCTTCTAAACAACATAAATACACAAATCATAAATGCTCAGCGAACTCCAAATAGAATAAATCCAAAAAAACCCACTCCGAGACATATACTGATCACACTGTCAAACATAGAAGAGAAGGAGCAAGTTCTGAAAGCAGCAAGAGAAAAGCAATTCACCACATACAAAGGAAACAGCATAAGACTAAGTAGTGACTACTCAGCAGCCACCATGGAGGCGAGAAGGCAATGGCACGATATATTTAAAATTCTGAGAGAGAGGAATTTCCAGCCAAGAATACTTTATCCAGCAAAGCTCTCCTTCAAATTTGAGGGAGAGCTTAAATTTTTCACAGACAAAGAAATGCTGAGAGAATTTGCTAACAAGAGACCTGCCCTACTGGAGATACTCAAGGGAGCCCTACAGACAGAGAAACAAAGACAGGACAGAGAGACTTGGAGAAAGGTTCAGTACTAAAGAGATTCGGTATGGGTACAATAAAGGATATTAATAGAGAGAGGGAAAAATATGGCAAACATAATCCAAAGGATAAGATGGCCGATTCAAGAAATGCCTTCACGGTTTTAACGTTGAATGTAAATGGATTAAACTCCCCAATTAAAAGATATAGATTTGCAGAATGGATCAAAAAAAATGAACCATCAATATGTTGCATACAAGAGACTCATCTTAGACACAGGGACACAAAGAAATTGAAAGTGAAAGGATGGAAAAAAATATTTCATGCAAGCTACAGCCAAAAGAAAGCAGGTGTAGCAATATTAATCTCAGATAAAATAGACTTCAAATGCAGGGATGTTTTGAGAGACAAAGAAGGCCACTACATACTAATAAAAGGGGCAATTCAGCAAGAAGAAATAACAATCGTAAATGTCTATGCACCCAATCAAGGTGCCACAAAATACATGAGAGAAACATTGGCAAAACTAAAGGAAGCAATTGATGTTTCCACAATAATTGTGGGAGACTTCAACACATCACTCTCTCCTATAGATAGATCAACCAGACAGAAGACCAATAAGGAAATTGAAAACCTAAACAATCTGATAAATGAATTAGATTTAACAGACATCTACAGGACATTACATCCCAAATCACCAGGATACACATACTTTTCTAGTGCTCACAGAACTTTCTCCAGAATAGATCATATGCTGGGACATAAAACAAGCCTCAATAAATTTAAAAAGATTGAAATTACTCAAAGCACATTCTCTGACCACAATGGAATACAATTAGAAGTCAATAATCATCAGAGACTTAGAAAATTCACAAATACCTGGAGGTTAAACAACACACTCCTAAACAATCAGTGGGTTAAAGAAGAAATAGCAAGGGAAATTGCTAAATATATAGAGACGAATGAAAATGAGAACACAACATACCAAAACCTATGGGATGCAGCAAAAGCAGTGCTAAGGGGGAAATTTATAGCACTAAACGCATATATTAAAAAGGAAGAAAGAGCCAAAATCAAAGAACTAATGGATCAACTGAAGAAGCTAGAAAATGAACAGCAAACCAATCCTAAACCAAGTAGAAGAAAAGAAATAACAAGGATTAAAGCAGAAATAAATGACATAGAGAACAAAAAAACAATAGAAAGGATAAATATCACCAAAGTTGGTTCTTTGAGAAGATCAACAAGATTGACAAGCCCCTAGCTAGACTGACAAAATCAAAAAGAGAGAAGACCCATATAAACAAAATAATGAATGAAAAAGGTGACATAACTGCAGATCCTGAAGAAATTAAAAAAATTATAAGAGGATATTATGAACAACTGTATGGCAACAAACTGGATAATGTAGAAGAAATGGACAATTTCCTGGAAACATATGAACAACCTAGACTGACCAGAGAAGAAATAGAAGACCTCAACCAACCCATCACAAGCAAAGAGATCCAATCAGTCATCAAAAATCTTCCCACAAATAAATGCCCAGGGCCAGATGGCTTCACAGGGGAATTCTACCAAACTTTCCAGAAAGAACTGACACCAATCTTACTCAAACTCTTTCAAAACATTGAAAAAAATGGAACACTACCTAACTCATTTTATGAAGCTAACATCAATCTAATACCAAAACCAGGCAAAGATGCTACAAAAAAGGAAAACTACCGGCCAATCTCCCTAATGAATATAGATGCAAAAATCCTCAACAAAATACTTGCAAATCGAATCCAAAGACACATTAAAAAAATCATACACCATGACCAAGTGGGGTTCATTCCAGGCATGCAAGGATGGTTCAACATCAGAAAAACAATCAATGTATTACAACACATTAAAAACTCGAAAGGGAAAAATCAATTGATCATCTCAATAGATGCTGAAAAAGCATTTGACAAAATCCAACATCCCTTTTTGATAAAAACACTTCAAAAGGTAGGAATTGAAGGAAACTTCCTCAACATGATAAAGAGCATATATGAAAAACCCACAGCCAGCATAGTACTCAATGGTGAGAGACTGAAAGCCTTCCCTCTAAGATCAGGAACAAGACAAGGATGCCCGCTGTCACCACTGTTATTCAACATTGTGCTGGAAGTGCTAGCCAGGGCAATCCGGCAAGACAAAGAAATAAAAGGCATCCAAGTTGGAAAAGAAGAAGTAAAACTGTCATTGTTTGCAGATGATATGATCTTATATCTAGAAAACCCTGAGAAATCAACGATACACCTACTAGAGCTAATAAACAAATTTAGCAAAGTAGCAGGATACAAGATTAATGCACATAAGTCAGTAATGTTTCTATATGCTAGAAATGAACAAACTGAAGAAACACTCAAGAAAAAGATACCATTTTCAATAGCAACTAAAAAATCAAGTACCTAGGAATAAACTTAACCAAAGATGTAAAAGACCTATACAAAGAAAACTACATAACTCTACTAAAAGAAATAGAAGGGGACCTTAAAAGATGGAAAAATATTCCATGTTCATGGATAGGAAGGCTAAATGTCATTAAGATGTCAATTCTACCCAAACTCATCTACAGATTCAATGCAATCCCAATCAAAATTCCAACAACCTACTTTGCAGACTTGGAAAAGCTAGTTATCAAATTTATTTGGAAAGGGAAGATGCCTCGAATTGCTAAAGACACTCTAAAAAAGAAAAACGAAGTGGGAGGACTTACACTCCCTGACTTTGAAGCTTATTATAAAGCCACAGTTGCCAAGACAGCATGGTACTGGCACAAAGATAGACATATAGATCAATGGAATCGAATTGAGAATTCAGAGATAGACCCTCAGATCTATGGCCGACTGATCTTTGATAAGGCCCCCAAAGTCACCGAACTGAGCCATAATGGTCTTTTCAACAAATGGGGCTGGGAGAGTTGGATATCCATATCCAAAAGAATGAAAGAGGACCCCTACCTCACCCCCTACACAAAAATTAACTCAAAATGGACCAAAGATCTCAATATAAAAGAAAGTACCATAAAACTCCTAGAAGATAATGTAGGAAAACATCTTCAAGACCTTGTATTAGGAGGCCACTTCCTAGACTTTACACCCAAAGCACAAGCAACAAAAGAGAAAATAGATAAATGGGAACTCCTCAAGCTTAGAAGTTTCTGCACCTCAAAGGAATTTCTCAAAAAGGTAAAGAGGCAGCCAACTCAATGGGAAAAAATTTTTGGAAACCATGTATCTGACAAAAGACTGATATCTTGCATATACAAAGAAATCCTACAACTCAATGACAATAGTACAGACAGCCCAATTATAAAATGGGCAAGAGATATGAAAAGACAGTTCTCTGAAGAGGAAATACAAATGACCAAGAAACACATGAAAAAATGTTCAGCTTCACTAGCTATTAGAGAGATGCAAATTAAGACCACAATGAGATACCATCTAACACCGGTTAGAATGGCTGCCATTAAACAAACAGGAAACTACAAATGCTGGAGGGGATGTGGAGAAATTGGAACTCTTATTCATTGTTGGTGGGACTGTATAATGGTTCAGCCACTCTGGAAGTCAGTCTGGCAGTTCCTTAGAAAACTAGATATAGAGCTACCATTCGATCCAGCGATTGCACTCCTCGGTATATACCCGGAAGATCGGAAAGCAGTGACACGAACAGATATCTGCACGCCAATGTTCATAGCAGCATTATTCACAATTGCCAAGAGATGGAAACAACCCAAATATCCTTCAACAGATGAGTGGATAAATAAAATGTGGTATATACACACGATGGAATACTACGCGGCAGTAAGAAGGAACGATCTGGTGAAACATATGACAACATGGATGAACCTTGAAGACATAATGCTGAGCGAAATAAGCCAGGCACAAAAAGAGAAATATTATATGCTACCACTAATGTGAACTTTGAAAAATGTAAAACAAATGGTTTATAATGTAGAATGTAGGGGAACTAGCAGTAGAGAGCAATTAAGGAAGGGGGAACAATAATCCAGGAAGAACAGATAAGCTATTTAACGTTCTGGGGATGCCCAGAAATGACTATGGTCTGTTAATTTCTGATGGTTGTAGTAGGAACAAGTTCACTGAAATGTTGCTATATTATGTAACTTTCTTGGGGTAAAGTAGGAACATGTTGGAAGTTAAGCAGTTATCTTAGGTTAGTTGTCTTTTTCTTACTCCCTTGCTATGGTCTCTTTGAAATGCTCTTTTATTGTATGTTTGTTTTCTTTTTAACTTTTTTTTTCATACAGGTGATTTGAAAAAAGAAGGGAAAGTTAAAAAAAAAAAAAAAAAAAAAAAAAGTTGTAGTGCCCCCTTGAGGAGCCTGTGGAGAATGCAGGGGTATTCGCCTACCCCACCTCCATGGTTGCTAACATGACCACAGACATAGGGGACTGGTGGTTTGATGGGTTGAGCCCTCTACCATAAGTTTTACCCTTGGGAAGACGGTTGCTGCAAAGGAGAGGCTAGGCCTCCCTGTATTTGTGCCTAAGAGTCTCCTCCTGAATGCCTCTTTGTTGCTCAGATGTGGCCCTCTCTCTCTGGCTAAGCCAACTTGAAAGGTGAAATCACTGCCCTCCCCCCTACGTGGGATCAGACACCCAGGGAAGTGAATCTCCCTGGCAACGTGGAATATGACTCCCAGGGAGGAATGTAGACCTGGCACCGTGGGACGGAGAACATCTTCTTGACCAAAAGGGGGATGTGAAAGGAAATGAAATAAGCTTCAGTGGCAGAGAGATTCCAAAAGGAGCCGAGAGGTCACTCTGGTGGGCACTCTTATGCACACTTTAGACAACCCTTTTTAGGTTCTAAAGAATTGGGGGTAGCTGGTGGTGGATACCTGAAACTATCAAACTACAACCCAGAACCCATGAATCTCGAAGACAGTTGTATAAAAATGTAGCTTATGAGGGGTGACAATGGGATTGGGAAAGCCATAAGGACCAAACACCACTTTGTCTAGTTTATGGATGGATGTGTAGAAAAGTAGGGGAAGGAAACAAACAGACAAAGGTACCCAGTGTTCTTTTTTACTTCAATTGCTCTTTTTCACTCTAATTATTATTCTTGTTATTTTTGTGTGTGTGCTAATGAAGGTGTCAGGGATTGATTTAGGTGATGAATGTACAACTATGTAATGGTACTGTAAACAATCGAAAGTACAATTTGTTTTGTATGACTGCGTGGTATGTGAATATATCTCAATAAAATGATGATTAAAAAAAAAAAAAAAAATAAAGAAGACCTAAAAATGTCAAAAAAAAAAAAAAAAAAAAAAAAAACCTACCAAAAAACCTTGAGTGCTAGAAGTTTTAAACTTTTGTAAAATGCTTTATATTTTACTGCATTTGTCCATCATTTACCCTTTTTTATGTGTATGTGCATTCTTTCCCTTTACAGCTACTTAAAAATTTTGTATTCACATTTATCATTATTTTCCTCAATGATATTAGTTTTTGTGCTGTGCATGGAAATATCTTTTGCACTTCAAGATTATAAAATTATTTACTCATAAAAAAAAAAAAAAAAAAAAAGATGAATAGTATGTTTGGGCTTAAAAAAAATACAGCATATTAATCACTTGTCATTATTGCTTATTTCTTGCCATATAATCATTTCTGGTTTTCTCAAAGCAAATATTAACCATTTAACTCTTTATTTCCTGTATAGTCTGTGTGATTTTTAGCCTTTATACTGGTAATATAAATATCAGACATTCTGAATTTTTTTAACCTAATTTTGTAAAGAGTTCTCTTTGACTAGTAGAATATTGTCTGCTGGATATAACAGTTTTTTTTTTTATTTATGAGCACAGCCATTTTCTTAGACATGACATTGTGCAGAATAAAATTATAATTTAAAGCTTGAAGTACAAATGCCAAACATTGTAGTATCTTGGAACCTCTTTATTTTTGTTTGTGCTGAGTTGAAATGTGAAATAGTTAACATTCTTATCAGGTAATTTGCTTACTATATAGATACAACTTTTGTTTGTTACTCAATTTTTTGTTTAACTCATGTGGTAGTGATGTCCTGTACTTTTTGATTTCAAATAAGAGTTCTTTTAAGAGTTCTTCTGTTCTTAAGATGAATAGTTAAATCATACTTCCTAAGTGGTAAGGAAAACTTGGAAAAATTTTGTTGGGCAGAGTAGTAATTGGAGTGAAAACAGATAAATTATGTCAAAATGAGACTGTTATACTTAGAAGTAAAGAGTTAAAGACTATTTCTCAGTAAGCAGTATAACTGGAATTTTTGCTATTAAATACCGCTTTTGTAAAAAAAAAAAAAAAAGCAAGCCTTGCAGGATTGGCTTGGTGATGCCTGGCATGTTCATCCTCTTTGTATGCTCTTTATCCAGGTCATGATAAATTCTGTGGTTAAGGGACCCCCTTTCCCTGAGACTTTCATGCCCAAACAATGATCTGAGAAGCCACATTGGAGTTGTCTGTTTCCCTTTGTGGTTCTTATTTATGGGAAAATTATAAATAATTCATAAGAGAATGGAAAGCAACAAAAGGAGATGGCCAAGAGACTCATACAAGCAGGGTGGAAGTCTTTCAATGATTATTTAAAAATATGCAGAGTTCTAGGAAGATGGCAGATTAAGAGAGACAGAGCAGAACTCTCCTTTGTGAAAACCACTAGATAAAGGACAGAAAGCACTCCAGAATAGAAGTCCCAGAGTTCCACCATCTGGGCAGGGACTTCTATGCCCATAGTGAGTATGTACTTGGAGAAACTGAGAGACT
Organism: Choloepus didactylus; assembly: GCF_015220235.1. Taxonomy (NCBI): domain Eukaryota; kingdom Metazoa; phylum Chordata; class Mammalia; order Pilosa; family Megalonychidae; genus Choloepus; species Choloepus didactylus. Next base: position 10,570,343 of record NC_051323.1, on the reverse strand, counting down.
GCATTTAAGACCAGTGAGTGTTCTGCCTGGAACACTGCTGGGGATTGAGCGGTTGGAGCTGGCTGATGAGAGTTGAAGGGAGGAGTCTTCCATGCCCCAGGCACCCTCCTCAGTACTTGGCTTGGGTGATAACCCTTCACAGACCCATGGCTGAGAGCCCCCATACCAGGGAGTGGCAGTTGGATCAGGCAGACCATCATGGAAGCACAGCTTTCCATGCACTGTGCAGCCATTTTTGCAATTGGCTGGGGAGATAACCCTTCACAGCCCCACAGCTGAGAGCTTCCTTGTGGGGTTTGGGGATTTGGTGGGCTTGTGTCAGCATCCACTCTTCCTCCACAGAAGCCCATGGTGTGCACAGCCTAGAGGCAAACATGCCACATGAAAGTGCCAGGAGCACTCCTCCAATCCCAAGGATTTGTGGGTGCATGGCAGACAGGGACTCTGGGGCATTTGAACTTCAAGGTGAGACATGCAGCTCTGCAGCCCCAGAGTACTTTACCCACAGACCCAGGAATGGCTCAGACCACTGGGTCCTGGAGAAGACTCCCTGCCAAACTAGTGCAGGATAGACTTGCCAAACACAGTCCCCAGTGCACATGGAAACTTGGTGCACTGATTAGAATTCCATATGGTTTGGACCACCTCTCAGTGCATAGACAAAGTTGGGGGAGAGCTGGCTTGAGGGGAAGAGGTGGTTCAAAAGTGTCATCTGTTAATAGGTCAGGGATAGTGCACTCCACCAAGTTGTAGTGCTGCCAAATTATAGATAAGTATTCAAATAATCCTGCATATCCTAAAAGAACCCTATCAAGATAAGCAAATGCCAAGAGGCCAAAAACAACAGAAAGTTATAAAGCATATGAAGAAACTAGATGATATGAATAACCCAAATGTCCAAATTCAAAAGCCAGAGGAGATGTGGAACTTGGAGCAATTAATCAAAGAAGTACATGCAAATATCGATGCCATGGATTAGGATATAAAGGACATGAAGAAGACCCTAGAAGAGCATAAAGAAGAATTTGCAAGAGTAAATTAAAAAATAGCATAAACTATGGAAATAAACGATGCTGTTGATCAAATTTAAAATATTCTTGAGACACATAAAAGCAGATTTGAAGAGGTAGAGGAACAAAATAGTAACCTTGAGGACAGGACAATGGAATGGTGAAAAAAAATTGAAGAATTTGAAATTGATCTCAGGGAAATGAGGGACAACATGAAGTACACAGATACAAGAATCACTGATGTTCCAGAAGGTGGAGAGAAGAATAAAGGGCTAAGAAGAGTATTTGAAGACATTGTTGGGGGAAACTTCCCAAACCTTCTAAATGACATAAATATGCAAATAAAAGATGCCCAGTGAACTCTAAATAGAAAAAATATCGAAATAAACCCACTCTGAGATGTATTCTGATCAGATCGTCAAATGCTGAAGAGAAGGAGAAAGTTCTGAAAGCAGCAAGGGAGAAGTGATTCACCACATAAAAGGGAAATAACGTAAGACTAAGTACTGACTATTCAGTGGGCACCATAGAAGTGAGAAGGCAGTGGTATGACATATTTAAAATTGTGACAGAGAAAAATTGCCATCTAAGAATTCTTTATGCAGCAAAGCCCTCCCTCAAAGTTCAGGGAAAGCTTAAAATTTTCACAGAAAAACAAATGCTGAGAGAATTTGTTAACAAGAGACCTACCCTACAAGAAATACCAAAGGCAGTTCTACTGGCTGAGAACAAAAAATAGAGAGGCCCGGAGAAGGGCATAGAACTGGAGAGTATTAGTAAGGGTAACTTGAAGGAAATAAGGAGAGAGAGGGAAAAAGTGGATCTGAGAAATAAAACCAAAGGATAAGAAGGCTGATTCAAGAACTGCCTTCACAGTTATAACATTGAATGTGGCTGGATTAAAATCCCCAAATACAGATTGGCAGAATGGATTAAAACATATGAACCATCAGTATGCTGTTTACAAGAGACTCATCTTAGACTCAGCAACACAAAGGTATTGCAAGTGAAAGGATGGGAAAAAAATATTCCACACAAGCTACAGCCAAAAGAAAGCAGGTGGACAATACTAATCTCAGATAAAAATAGACTTTAAATGCAAGGATGTCATAAGAGGCAAAGAAGGTCTCTATACACTAATAAATGGAACAATTCACCAAGAAGAACTATCAATCATAAATGTCTATGCACCCAGTCAAGGTGTTCCAAAGCACATGAAACAAACATTGGCAAAACTGAAGGAAGCAATAGATGTTTCCACAGTAGTCATGGGAGACTTCAAAACACCACTCTTTCCTATATATAGATCAACCAGACAGAGACAAATAAGGACATTGAGAACCTAAACCATGTGATAAATGAATTAGACTTAACGGACATATATAGAGCATTACATCCCAAATTACCAGAATATACATTCTTCTCTAGTGCTCATGGAACTTTCTCCAGGATTGCTCATATGCTGAGGCATAAAACAAGCCTCAATAAATTTAGAAAGATTGAAATTATAGAAAGTACATTCACTGACCACAGTGGAATGCAACTAGAAGTCAATACCATCAAAGATCTAGAACACTCACTAATATCTGGAGGTTAAACAGCACATTCCTAAATAATCAGTAGGTCAAAGAAGAAATTGCAAGAGAATTTGTTAAATATCTAGAGACAAATGGAAATGAGAACACAACATATCAAAACTTACGGGATGCAGTGAAGGTGGTATTGAGGGGGAAATTTATAACTCCAAATGCACATATTAAAAAGGAAGAAAGAGCTAAAATCAAAGAACTAATGGAACAACTGAAGAAGTTAGAAAATGATCAACAACCTAATCCAAAACAAATAGAAGAAAAGAAATAACTAGGATTAAAGCAGGAATAAATGATAAGGAGAACAAAAAACAAACAACAAACAAACAAAAACATTAGAGAGAATAAATAAAACCAAAAGTTGGTTCTTTGAGAAGATCAAGAAGATTGACAAGCCCCTAGCTAGAAGGACAAAACCAAAAAGAGGGAAGACCCAAATAAAATAATAAATGAGACAGGGGACATTACTGCAGATCCCAAAGATATTAAAAAATTCATGAGAATACTGTGAACAACTTTATGCCAACAAACTAGACAATTTAGAGGAAATGGATAATTTCCTGGAAACACATGGACAACCTAGATTGAACAGAGAAGAACTAGAAGACTTCAACAAGCCAATCACAAGTAAAGAGATCCAATAAGTCATCAAAAAGCTTCCTGGAAATAAAAGCCCAGGGCCATATGGCTTCACAGAAGAATTTTACCAAACTTTCCAAAAAGAATTGACATGATCCCTACTAAAACTCTTTCAAAAACTTAAGAAAATGGAATGCTACATAATTCATTTTATGAAGCCAAAATCACTCTATTACCAAAACTATGTAAAGATGCTACAAGAAAGGAAAACTATAGGCCTATCTCCCTAATGAATATAGATGAAAAAATTCTCAACAAAATACTTGCAAATCAAATCCAAAGACAATTTAAAAAAATCATACACCATGACCAAGTGGGGTTCATCCCAGGCACGCAAGGATGGTTCATCATAAGAAAATCAATCAATGTAATATAACTCATTAACAAATCAAAAGGGAAAAATCAAATGATCATCTCAATAGGTGCTGAAAAAGCATTCGAGAAAACCAGCATCCTTTTTTGATAAAAAACACTTCAAAAGATAGGAATTGAAGGAAACTTCCTCAATATGATAAAGGGCATATGTGAAAACCCCACAACCAGCAAAGTACTCAATGGTGAGAGACTGAAAGCCTTCCCTCTAAGATCAGGAACAAGACAAGGATGCTATTATTCAACATTGTGCTGGAAGTGCTAGCCACAGCAATCCGGCAAGGCAAATAAATAAAAGGCATCCAAATTGGAAAGGAAAAAGTAAAACTGTCATTGTTTGCAGATGATAGGATCTTATATTTGGAAAAACCTGAGAAATTAATGACACAGCCACTTGAGCTTATAAACAAATTCAGCAAAATGGTGATATATAAGATTAACGTACATAAGTCAGTAATGTTCCTATACACTAGAAATGAGCAAGCTGAAGAGACACTCAAGAAAAAAGATTACATTCACAATAGCAACTAAAAAAGTCAAGTACCTAGGAATAAACTTAACCAAGGATGTAAAAGACCTCTACACAGAAAATTGCATAACTTTACTAAAAGAAGTAAAATTGGACCTAGGGAGATGGAAAGATATTCTGTGTTTATGGATAGGAAGGCTAAATGCTGTTAAGATGTCAACCCTACCCAAACTGATTTACAGATTCAATGCAATTCCAATCAAAATTCCAGCAACCTACTCTGCAGACTTGGAAAAGCTAGTTTTCAAATTTATTTGGAAAGGAAATGGGCCTCTATTTGATAAAACCAATCTAAAGAAGAAAAACAAAGTGGGTGGGCTTATACTTCCTGACTTTGAAGCCTACTATAAGGTCACAGTGGTCACAACGGCATGGCATTGGCACAAAGATAGATACATTGATAAATGAAATCAAATTGAGAGTTAAAAAATAGTCCCCCAGATCTATGGTCAACTGATTTTTTCTGAGGCCCCCAGATCCACTGTACTGGGACATAACAGTCTCTCCAACAAATGGGGTTGGGAGAACTGGATATCCATATCCAAAAGAACAAAAGAGGATTCCTGTCTCACACCCTACCTTAAAATTAACTCAAAGTGGATCAAAGGCCTCAATTTAAGCAACAGTAGCATAAAACTCTTAGAAGATAATGCAGGAAAACATCTTCAAGACCTTGTATTAGGAGGTTGCTTCTTAGACCTTACACCCAAAGCACAAGCAATGAAAGAAAAAATAGATAAATGGGAACTCCTCAAAATGAAAAGCTCCTGTACCTCAAAGGAATTTGACAAAAAGGTGAAGAGGCAGCCAATGCAATGAGAGAAAATATTTGGAAACCATATATCTTATAAGAGACTGATATCATGCATATGTAAAGAAATCCTACAACTCAGTGACAATACTATAAGTGGTCCAATTATAAAATGGGCAAAATATATAAAAAGACATTTCTCCAAGGAGGAAATACAAATGCCTAAAAAGGACATGAAAAAATTTTCATCTTCTCTAGCTATTAGGGAGATGGAAATCAAGACCACAATGAGTTATCATTTCACACCAATAAGAATAGCTTCCATTAAAAAAAACAAAACAAAACAAAAAAAAAAAACCACGAAACTACAATTGTTGGAGAGAATGTGAAGAAATTGGAACTCTTTCTCATTGGTGATGGGACTGTATAATGTTACAGCCACTGTGGAAGATGATCCAGCACTTTCACTTCTTGATATATATCCAGAAGATCTGAAGGCAGTGGCATAGGCATTTGCTCACTGATGTTGATAGCGGCATTGTTCACTATTGCCAAAAGCTGGAAACAATCCAAATGTCCTTCAACAGATGAGTGGATAAACAAAATGTGGTATATACATAAAATGGAACACTGTGCACCAGTTAGAAGCAGCGGGTCACGAAACATATGACAACATGGATGAACTTTGAAGACAATGCTGAGTGAAATAAGCCAGACACAAGAGAAAAGATATATGTTACCACTAATGTGAACTCTGTGAAAAATGTAAAATAAGTGTTTTATAATGTAGGTTATATAGGGGACCTAGAGATAGACAGAAGTTAGTGAAGGGGGAATGATAATCTAATATATAAAGATATGATAATGAGGAGGAACCTAATGGTATGAGAATGGTCAGGTGTGACTATGGTTCATTAATGGGATTATGAGTATCAGTAATGCTTTGAAGGTGAACATGTTTGTAAATGGTTGTTTAAAGGCATGAAACCCACACAGTAGCACCACAAACCCAAATAAGTGTTAGCATGATATACTTGCAAGGTATGACACTGGTGCAGAGGATTAACAACAGAGTGGTTTATGGAAAAACTACCAATTACATATTAAAGACTATACTTAGTAGGAATATTTTACCAACACTACACTAATACTAGTGATGAACAATTAGCAGCTGATAAGAACTCTGGGATGTATTATATCATGATAATTATTTAAAGTTGAGAGGGATGATTGTACAACTAAGTGAAGATAATGTAAGAAACTGACCATTTATCTTGGGATAGAATATATATTAAGTGAAATTAGGAAGCCACTACTTAATAAATCAAGTCCTCAACTTGAAGCTTGTTCTTGTGAAACTTAGGGTTGTAAATGGGAGGCTGAGCCCTCCTATAATTATGTCTAAGAGGCACCTCCAGGGAGCCTCTTTTGTTGCTCAGGTGTTGCCTTTCTCTCTCTAAGTCCAATTTGGCAACTAAATTCATTAACCTCCCCCCACTAGGGTTATGACTCCCAGGGGAATGAATCTCTGTGGTGACATGAGACATGACTCCTAGCAGTGAGCCTGGCCGTGGTAGTGAGGGATTGAAAATTCATGCTTGACCAAAAGGGGGAAAAAAGAAAGGTAACAAGCTGAGGTCATAGTGGCTGAGTGATCCCAAATAGAGTCGAGAAGCTCTCCTTGAAGTTTCTCTTACGCAAGCAAGCCCCAGCTAGACATCCCAAGTGGCCACAGTACACCAAGCCCTTACCAAAAGTAGTTCCCAAATATCTAGGTTCCTACCCATGATTCTATAAAAGATTCACTCACTAAGTTTTAATTCTCAGAAACTTAAATCCACCAGAGTGTTCCTATGCCAGACAAGTCCTAAAACCCAGAAGCAAAAGCCTCTTTAAGAACAACAATCAGATGCAGCCCACTTCCTCATACTGTTGACCCCCCTTTCAATATGAACAAGTTAGGGTGCTCACTGCCTAGACACCCCTAAAGTTGGAGAAAGAGATTAAGTAAGAGGAAGGAGTAGTAACAAATAAGAGCTAACAAAGGTCTATGAGTACTGAAACTTTATATACATATTAGATGTTGAGATGTTGGAATAGTTGAAAGGAGATAAATAACATTGTGGAATTGTACCCTATTATATCCTTTGAAATTTGCTCTATAGCTACTCACTGAACTGTGCTTTGAAAGTCTTCACCTATGTGTATATACCCTGTATTGCATAACAAGGAATGAACTGAAACTGTGGAACTAACCCATAACAATTTTTGAAATTACCTATGTAATTGCTTGTTGAGCTGTACATTGAAAGCTAACACCTTTCTGTATATATGTTATATTGTAAATAATGGAAATAGCTGAATTGTGGGACTGTGACCCAAGACATTCTTTGAAGTTTATTCTCTAACTACTTGTTAAATCGTACTTTGGAAGTTATCACTGCTCTGTATGTATCTTAAAGTTCGCAATAAAAAATGCCTTAAAAATTACAAGAAATATGCTGAATAAAGCAGACATTCATGTGTTATAAACAAAGATCTTAATGCAACTTTATTAGAAGTTGATGGGAGCCCTGGCTGGTCCCCCAATTTTGAAAGAGCCTAAACAAATCTGCTCTAGTTACCCCAGTTAGGAGGAATTTTAAAAGCTGAAAGTCAAAGATGACAATGAGAACCCAAACCACTGGGTTCTCATTGACAGATTATTCAGGATAAGAATTGATGAAGGGACTGGGGTACCTTATCCCAACCCTTGGCTGGAGATCCATAAGCATATTTGTGGATAAAATATCGAGGAAGTGGAAAAGATATGCTTCTGGGATTTTTTCCATTGGAGACCAATATGCTGCAATTTCAAAACCTGTTCGTAGAGTCCTTATTGGGGCTGCAGTTTGATTGGGAGGATGTTCAGTGGTTGATGGGGTTCAGATAAAAGTCAGGATGCAAGCTGAAATGCTTTAACAGTGTTCATGCGAAGTGGGTGCATCTCCTGAAGGTATGATTGAGGCAGATAGTATGTCTGACTGAGGAATACTTCCCCTACTCAGTATTGTAAAACAGAAGACTTGTAAATTCATGCTTTGGGAAGTTTTAATTGGATGTGCTAAATGGAAACCTATAGAATTGCCTGAGCCTCTTCAGGCTGTTAATTTGAAACAATGTAGAACAAACACCCAGGAGACAAAAAGAGAGGACCACTTTAATTAATGACGTCTTAGAAGCTGGAGGGCTGATTCCAACAAATTCTCAGGACACCAGCCCTGTGTGGCCTGTGATAAAGGTGAATGGCTCATGGTGAATAAGGGTAAATTATCAAGGCTTGAAGGAATTAGTACCATGTACAGCATTAGCAGTCCCTGATTTGGTTTCATCAGTGCAAAAAATACAAGATAAAAGAGACTGGCACTCAGTCCTTGATCTTGCAAATGCTTTTTTCTCTATACTGATCTTGGAAAAGTGTCAATTGCAGTTTGCATTCAAATACCCGAACAGAAGCCATTGGTGATATTACACTGCCAACTAATAATCAACTGCTATCGTTTCTCACTACTGGAAATAAGAGAGAAACACAGTGTCTGGTTGAGTTTTTCAGATTTGGAGGATGAAATTTCCACACCTGGGAACAGTGCTAACTCCTATCCAGGAAGCTCCCTGAGGAAGGCTGGATATGAATGGGGACCTAAACAGTAGCAAGCTATGCCTGGACGTACATGACAGCAGTGGCTCAGTCAATGAATTTGGATCCTTATGCACACTCAGATATGTATTTGTAAGTGTCTGTCACCTGACTCATGCAGACGGGAGCTTATGGAAAATTCCATGAATGCTTCCACTGGCATCTAATGTGGTTTTGGACCAGGAAGTTCCCAGATGCGGTGGTACAGTATGTGCAATCTGAGAAACAATTGTGGGCTCTTTATTGGGCATTAATTGAATCTGTCCTGTGACAAAAGGACATAAAATAATGTTGAAATCTGAATTCCATAATGTCTTAGAGAATGTCAGAGAAACACTCTGAAAAGGAAGGTAGCAGCCAGAAAATTTCTATAGAAAAATGGAAATGGTTTATATGGGAATGTGGTATTTGAGGAATTCCAGGAGGCACTCATCATACTCTTCGTTGGCAGCCACTTTTCCTCCAGGCCCAACTTTGGAACCATCTGAGAAGCTGCTGGATTCTGTTTTCCCCTGGTGGTGCCCTATTAACAGCTCTCAGTTGATCAATAAAAAGCTGCTTGGATTACAGATGGCAGTTCCAGGGTGGATGGGCAACATCCATCTTGAAAAGCTGCTGAACTAAGACCATTTGATAAAAAACTCTGATTGAAAAATGTAAGAATAAATCAGCTCATTGATCTGAATTGCATGCTGTTTTCCTTGCAATGATGGAAAAGTTGGACAAGAATAAGAGCCCCGAAGTTTTGGGTGTATCAACTAATAGGCAATAGCCAAAAGGTTTGCTGTATGACCATGTGGATGGACAATGGAAAACTGAACTATTAATGGGATGCTCATATGGGGCACGAATTTGTGGAAACCACTGTAGGAATTTAAGAGCCACATTATGATATCAACGCCAATCAAAAGAACACCCTTCCAGGATCAAAGGGTGATTGGAACCAGTGAGTTGAAATACTGTTACACTTAATTGATTTGCCACCTGGATCCATGAAATGATTGGACATAGGGGATCTACAGCCTTAAAGAGATGGACTGGTCATTGACATATTCCCCTTGCATAGTAACCCAACAGTGTCTTTTGTTATTTTAGTGCAGATGGAGGTTAAAATGCCATGAACAATGGCCTTCATCCTAGCTGCTGAGGCTCAAGGGGCATATCTTTGGGCATTTTATGGAATTCAGAATTTATGGAAGTTGTCTGGGGCACAAGTAATTTACAGCAATATACTCTGATTGTCATCACTCCAATAATAGGTCAAAATAAGATACATCCTAGGACAGTTAGCAGGGCTAAGAACTATTTGGAATAATACCACTGCACTCCCCACGGGAGGGAGGTGGGTTCTATTGCAAAATCAGACATATTACAGGCTTGTGAAATGAGATGGGTAACTGGCTTACACATGACTTACATGACCCCAATGGGAGGGGACACCTGGATGGTTAAGTGTGATTTCTTCTGGACTTCTTGTCATGCACCTTTTCCCTTAGTTGATAATATGTATCATTTGGCTATAAGAAATATGGGTCTAACAACTTCTGAGCCCTGTGAGTCCTTCTATCAAATCATTGAACCTGATGATGGTCTTGGGAACCCCTGACAGTTGGCTATCTCCCACATTAAGCTATGGCAATGTGAATAAAATTCCCACATCACAGACTGTCCGTTTCTGATATTGAGCCCCTCTTCCAATTCCACAGAATCTTCTTTTATTTTACCTAACCCTTTTCTTGTCCACTTATCTCAAATCAGGGAAATTTCTACTCAGCCCCTAATTTTTCCATTTTTCTGTTATAGAGATGGAGAGAGCAATGAATTAAGGCTCTACAGAAGGATTTGGAGAAGAAAAAATTTGGAGTACTGAGAATTGGTCATTGTTATTAATCTCTGTCTCGGTCCCTCAATGAATCCTTACTATCCTCTCTGGTGACTTTCTGTTCCTACAACATCAAATTCAAATCTTTCTGTCTGACATTTAATGCTGCAAAAATCTAGTATCCTGTCACCCAATTTAACTTATTTACCGTTACTCTCCAATTATGACTCTTTCCTGTGGGTAATTGGGGTTTGTCCACTTTTCCACTCCCAGACTACATTCATTTATTAGCTCAATTATATGCTCAACGACTCTCTTAATGAGAATCCATTTATTAAGTAACTGCTACATGCCATAAATAGTCTTAGACAGTGTGGATGCAGAAACTTGTGGAATTTGAAAACATTGAACAAACAGGCAAAAAAAAAAAATAGCTCCTTACAATGATAGGAATTTTTGAGTTGAATCTTCTTGTTTATACCTATGTCATTTCTTGTCCTACCCCTTAATACTCAGCTAACTACACTTATGGCATTTCCAGCAATTGATAGATGTTGTCGTTTAATTTATTCTCAGAAATGCCATACAATTCAGACACTTCTAGGCAGATTAACTTGGAGTGAGTTTTTATATATTCTTCAAAGCAGGAGACGAAGGAGAGTTTTTTTCTTGAGACAGAAATAATTTAAGATATCTTCTGGACCGTAGTATATCTCCCACCAATTTTCTCTCACATTTAACACATCCTTCAAAATGTTCTCCATCCAATGATTCTTTTGGACAGAAGATATAATATAGATCCACTATGTCTTGCTCCATGTGTACTAACTGAAGCAACAAAGTGTATTCTAAGTTTTTTATCTCAGCTTTTGTAAACAAAGTGCAATTTTTATTGTTTTTACTGCCTGTGATGCTCTTAGGGCTTAAAATTCAGAGACATATTTCTTTCAATATTAGATCAAAATTGTTGCTTACATATGATTTTACAATTCAATTTCTATTCCACACACACACATTGATACATTATTTTTTTGTTCTGTTTTAAGAGGGCCAATACAGCAGTTTCATTGTGTGCTTTAGTTATTTTTCAAACTTGTTCTAGTTTAGCTATTTCCAGGAATTGGAAAGTCAACTAACCCTTGACATTTTGACAAGTCATCTGTGTAGTCTAAATTAAGATCTGGCATAATATAAAGATCAAGTTAGATGGGACCAAATTGAAAATTTACATTAGGCTTCACTTTTCTAATACCTGGATTCTAAAGAGAACCTCAAATATTACTTATATTTTCTCTTTTAAATGCAACCACCCTCAATGATGGCAAAATTACTGATAGCAAAGGGACTAGCATTTCTGTGGTATGGTACAGTGATTCAGTTATTTTAAAAGTCTGCATTGCACTGTAAGTAGGGAACCATTAACTACATTTAAAAGATGAGGAGACTGGGATTCTACCCTGGGGCATTTACTGATATGCCCAAAGGCCACAGTCAGAGTAATTAGAGTAGAAGAAAGCTTCCACTCTAACTCTAGGGCTTCTAGCATTGTAACACATTGCCTCTTTGGTAGCCCGTTCTCCATCATGAAGAGAGTCCCAATGTTTTCAGTTTTATACTCTCCTAGTATCTGTAAATATATACACATATATATATATATATATTTTTTTTTTTTTCTTTAACTCAATTGCAAGACAATTCAGCAAAGAAACTCTTGTCAAATTCATATGAAATTCTTTCAATGCATTGGACAATTTTGATTAGTAAACACTGATGGGTTGATTATTTGCAATTTTTTATTTATATTACTTCTCATTTCATAAATAATTTGAGATGAATTAAAGAAACAGACAATAACATTGGGGGGAGGGAAGGGAGGGAAAAGCAACCTATAAGTTATTAATGAATGAAGGAAAATCTGCTTGTGAGTTTCCTAGACATTAAGTAAGGAAGACATAAGAAATTAAATCTCTTTAAAGAGATAATATTCAGTCACTTTACATCATATATGGAATGGAACTTAGTAGCAGTATTTATTATGTCCACTTTGAAAACCCTTTAAATGTGTTATCTCTTAACTCTCTACAACCACACCATAAAGGAGTTACCATTAGCAAGGCAAAGTAACCTGCTAAAGACCACATATATGGGGTAACAGTATATGGTTAATGAACTTAGGCATCAAAGAATATTCCTAAACACTTGGCTCAGCCAGCCTGTCATTCATACATATGCAATAAAATAATGTGTACATAGATTCCTTGTTTTTATTAGTGTTAGCTTGGAACCATATCAGTTTCTATTGACTATGCCAAATTTAGCATTAATTGATCATTTCTGGCTAATTAAAATGCAATACAATTAATATTGACAACATTTTAATAACCAATTTTAGTTTGTTGTGTACTTTACAGTGACTTCTAATCACTTTGCAGGGAGCACAGTGGTAGAAGATGTGCCAGGTCTTGAAACTGTTGAAGCTGGTGAGAGAGTCTGCTGAAATCTGTCAGAGAACTATTGTCATGTAAACAAGACCTGACACATGTTGTTCTGAAATGCTGAATCAAAACAGTGACTGGGTGGCACACCGATGACCAGATTAACAGGTTAATTGATTAGTTGCTATCAACTTGCTAGGGCCTCTGCTGTAGCATTACCCAGAGGCAATATCTTGCCCTCTCAAGTAGCCAAGTCTCTATTTTTGAACAAGCTAAATGCATGGATTTGTGAGGAGGATATTAAGGTTGATGATCATTTTTCCAATGCTTTAAGAAAATAAGACTTGGAGATACAGACTTGGTCCTGTCTGTGCTTGTGATGGGCAAAAATTCAGCAACTATGTCATCTTATATAAAATTCTTTAAAGAAATAGGTATTTTTGATTCTCAAGATTAGATAAAATCATGACAATTAATTTGCACTTAATACACATTATTCTGCTTCCTAGTGGTATATAAAAGGCCTTGATAAACTCAGAATATGGAAATGAATTAAACAAGGTCTAATACTTGGGGCTTGTAATCTTGTAAGAGATAAATGAAATAAGCAATAACAATCCCACAGTGTAATAGACTCAAAGATAAGGCACAATATATTTGGGGAGAAAAATCACGCTGTGATAGAATAGTGGAGAGATGTCTTTTGTTCATGCACATATGGGATGGGTGGAGGAAGTTAACTAAAATTCAATGATAGTAATAGGGAGCTGAAGAGGTGTTAATTGTAAGTTATCATTTCCAAGAGAAGTGTTTAAGGAATGAAAGTACTTTAAGGAATGGTAAAGAATTCTGCTTGGTTAGGACAGAAGGACTCAAACTTGTGGCAGAACAACTGTTGTTCTAATGCATTTTATGTTTTCCATGATCCTGTTCAAAGTTGGGTCCAATTCCTGACCAATTAAAACTCCAGTTTTGCTTCTCTCACTCAAGATAGTGTATCAGAATGCAAGTGAGCAATGTAAATTGACCCTAATTCATTAAAAAAATAAGCTGTACACTCACAAAAGCAATGGATGCTTGAACTATTTTTAGTAATAAGTCATTTAACCCTTACCGACAGCCGTTTAGCACGTGAACCTATTAACTCCACCAATGACACCACCATGCAGAGAAGATACATGTCACTGAGAGGGTACTTCCAGTGATATGTTTTGGGACAGAAGTGGATGTGGGGAGTGGCTTATTTATGCTGTTTTTCTGATTCAAAGCTAGCACACTCCTAAATGACATTTCTCTTGAGTGTGGTGTCTACAGGCTGTTTTGCAAGTTGTCCTGAATATCTGTAGATTGTTTTTCTCTCTCATGCTCAGTAATTTAATGTTTTACATCAATATTCAAAGAAACATTATGCAATTCTCGGGTGCATTAATATCCCCCAATGGAGGATCTTAGAAAGGAAAGACATATAATTACATCTCTTCTGGTGTAAATTTTCAGAATGATACACAATTAGTGAAGTGCTCTGGCAAACTCCCCTATGGAAATCTACTCCTGTGAGTGCTCATTAGCTGTACAGATGTCGGTACTGTTTTAACTCATTCTCTTTCTAAATAACAGCTCCCTTAGGGTTCACCTTATATGCTTCTTCATTCTTAAATTGTTTTATCACCAAGATTTGAGAATGGTAACTACAAAAATCCAGCCCGTCTCAGCACGTAGAATGTGACAATGATAACTCACCTGTTGTTTGAAGGTTGGGATAAAGCATTAAGTGTTGTAATTGAGGTGTTACAAATTTTTTCCTTGTGACTTTGCTGTTGTTAAAAATACACATTTGCCTGTGACTTATTTTTATCCTTTATGGCAATTTTTTTTCTCTCAGTCTTTCTCATTCACTCACTGACTCTTTTTATTATCCACATTTTTTTCCATGATCAATACCTGATAAACATGTTGTTAGTCGTATCAACAAATAGAATGTTTTTAGTGATCCTCTTCCTTGCAGTTACACCTCATATTTTTGGAGTTTATGGCAATTCTTCTAGGTATGTGAGGGCTCTATATTACAGAGAATATAGTTACATTTAAATTTGAAGTAAACATTATAATGATAATGATGGTGATAATAACAATAACAACAAACATATAATAATTTAAAAACCAGGGATTTGTCCCAACTCTGGTGAAGGAAGCAGGCCCAAATGTGAGTTACTAATCTCATTCTGCTTTTTAGTATAAAACCAGAAGTATTTTGAAAACCCTTCATTTCTTAGGGAGTAAAAAGCCCCGAAAGAGCAAACATTGACCCTGCCTGTTTTCCACTTGGCTTTTATTATTATTATTAGAAAAATTGTAGGTTTACAGAAAAGTCATGCATAAAAAACATAAAATACTGGGTTCTCATATAACTCCCTATTTTTAACACCATGCATTAGTGTGGTATATTTGTTGCAATTCCTGAGAGAAAGTTTTTATAATTGAACTATTAAGTATAGTCCATCGTTCACAGTAGGGTTCACTGTTTGTGTTGTACATTGTGAATGTAATTAACAGCACTGAGTTATATATGCAAATGTGGTTAAAAGGGGAAATTTTATGTTGCATGTATATTACTATAATAGAAGTTATTTAAAGAAAAATGACAACATAGGATTGTCCACTGGCTTTTTAATGGGAAAGTTAGGAAGTTGCACTTTCTGGAGATTGAAAAGAAAAGAATAAAAAAAAAAAAATGGAAAAAATAAAACACTCATATAAGAGGAGGTGAAGCTTTGGAAATCATTTTTCCACTCCTTAAAATCTCCATGGGTGGCCCATATATGTCCTCACCTGTCTCAGAATTCATCTGGGGAATACAGAGTTTTGGAGTTAAAAGCAGGGAATTTAAAGTGTGTTGCTAATCTTCCTCAATCAGTTATGAGAGAGAACTTAAATGGGACATTGCTAGGTGCCATCAGAATACTTAAAAGAGTTTGCAATAGTTATGGGGACTATGATGTAGAAGCTAAAAAAAAAAAGAAGATACTTGAATTGATGACAGAATTTTTCAAAGGAAGCCTGTCCTAGAAAGGGTTGGGTGAATTGCTATTTAAATGTAGCAAAGATGGTATTATTTTCTATATCATTTAATAATTATACATGTAGCATCTTTCAATGCAAGATCTTATATTTGGATGGTGTTCTACCTTATTATGTATGCATTAATATACAGAATCACAGCAATTTGAACTTCACAAAAGTTCTGTGAAACAGGATAAATATTACTATTCCAATTTTATAGGTGAAAAAATTAAGGTTCAAAGGAGAAAAAAAATTTGCTAACAGTGAAAGCAGTTGTACAGAATGAGTGTAGCCTTTCAAATCCCTGTTTATAGAAATACTTTTAATACCATAGCTCGCTCATTTATTTCTACCTAATGCCCGTGGCTCTTCAAATGTCATCGCATATATAGTAATCTTAGTATGTGTGTGTGAGCGTTGGGGGCACTTCTTCAGAAAGACCGTGATTAAAATAATTTATCATCTTGTAATCTTATACTCGTAGCCTGTGCATAATTTCTCACCTCATTATTATTTTGAAATAATAAGTCAATGTAGTCATCTCTCTTAGTATTTTTTTTTTTTTTTTTTTTTTTTTTTTTTTTACTGTTCTTATAATCTTTATTGAGTATATGCTCTCTGGATTGTTGGAAGCCTTTGGTTAATATCTACAATTCTGAAAAAGTTGATTTTGATCATTTTTGCCAGGGTTTGCACTGCTTTTGTGGAGGTCCTTATTCTACCCTTTCCAAATTCTTCTCAAGGAGGTTGTTTTTATATTTACAACTGCACACAAATTAATTTTCCTTTCTTAGAATTATGTTTGTAAGATTAGCAAACACATACAGAGAAGTATTTCTAAACAGAAATGCAATGAGAATTTTCAGAGATGCCATGTGTGGTGAGGTTTCTGCTCCTAGACTGACATGGTGGTTAGAGAAGTTACTTAGATAATACTTGATGAACAGTCAAAACCTTGTGTAATATCAGTGAACAGTACCCACCCCCCCAAAAAAAACCCCAAAAATACCCCAAAAAATACATATACACAATATACTCAATGCTCTATCAAATACCTATAATTATATTTTGCAAAGGATTACATATCCGATGAATTCACTAATGATGCAAAGAGTTTATATCCTCCCATACCGACAGATAAACGCGCACACATTCTCTAAGCACAAAGCTTATATTCACGAATAACTTTTTGCTTAAAGACAAAATTTCAATTAATGATCACAGTGGGAATTTAGTTATTTAATGCAACCACTAATCTAATGTCATCAATAAAATCTAAGCAGTTATATCACAAAACCAGGGTTATATTCAGTGGACATGCATTAATAATCTATACAACTTAACATTATACCCAAAAAAGGAAATGAATACAAAGTTTCCCTCACTTTTTGGTGGTTTTCAAATATCATGGCACAGATTACCAAAAAAACTGTAAAAACAGATTTTAAATATTTTCACTAAAATGATAAAAAATTGAATAAGCCTTTGAAATTTTCATACTGGGCTGAAGATTTAAAACATCAAGCTGGCCCCAATCTGTCAAAATTGACAGATAAATATTTACAATGACTAGATAGGCTTTAATTACAATGATACTGGAGGACTAGTCCCTCCCATCAAAAACCCTTTAGGGGTTAATTTTCAATGCAAACATATATATGTAAATACTGTGGTAATACAAACTTAGAAACATACCATTAGAATCAGGACAGAGATGAAAAATAATACACAAGTCTATCTTAACTGACCTGCTAGGATAAAGCCCTCTGGCTCCCAAACACCCAAGACTGTTCCCCCCATCCTCTCCACATAAAATTAAATTAAGAATTGAATGACTTTACCCTACTGCTTGGCATTCTTCTACAGATTATCTTTTACTACATATCAAGGCAAGGGTCAAGCTCTGTTAACCTCCTTCTTTCTAGAGTATAACCAGCAGAGCATCAAATTTATAAACTTATATGGCAACCCAAAATGCTGAACACATTTTTCAAACAAAAGCAAAACTTTTTTCCCCATTGTTACTTCTATGTGCCATGTTATTCTTGAAACTGTTGTGGCTACCAATAAGAAATGAATAGGGAAGCTGTGAACACATCTTGTACTTTTCATCAAGGCTAAAGTGCAAATCTCCATATCTCTGGTATTTTAAGAGGCAAAAACATCAACACACATAATTAAGGAACTGAAGTGACAGAATACAAAAAGACCTCTTTAGATAAACACATGAAAACTACATAAAACCAATTTAATTTTTCTCCAGTGAAATCTGTAAATGAATGTTTGGATGCTCTTCCCCAGGACCAGAAATTTCAAAATTATTACAAGAAAAAATGGGAAAAAGTAACACTGCATGACAATGGATATAAGTTCAGAAAGAACCTCTTTTTAAAATGAAATATTATGGAAGAAAATACCATGAAATTAATAATCCTATGAGAATTGTTTTAAAGCACAGTAAATTTGAGCCTTGGTCTTCATTTAGATACTATAGTTCATATAGAAAACTATAAATATACAAGACTCTGGAGGAAAAAAAGTCACAATACATATTATTTAACATTCTGTAGGCCTAAAAAACTTATTTTTAAGGGCACAGGGAGAAGGATGGCAAACTAATTTTCACTTAAGAAAAAAGAACTATGAAAAATTCCTGGGTCAGAAGGAGGTTCTAAATAGAACCACACTCTGAAAATACACAACTCAGTTTTTTTTAAAGGAAAGAAAAAGTACAGAATAATTGCAGTCACTTCCAAAAAGAAAATCTTAAATTAAAAGGAAAAGACTCTAATAGTGTAAACGAGTCTGGCTCAGAAAGAAAACTGAACAACATATCCAAAATTCTGTCCATAAAAGTAATGACAGTACATCTTTAATATTAAAGAAATAGGCTATAAAAAAGTTCATTCTCAGAATTGTTTTTAGGAAATGCTTATTTGTGCTCTTTTGTGGGTGCATAATAAAGTTCCATGGGTTTGTTCACTTTCCAATATTTCTCACTGACCAATTCCAAAGAAAAAGAGCCATTTAATACAGTGAACTGGCCATTGGCTGTTGCTATGTAAATAGTATACTGCTTCTCACTGGCTGTATCAAGGTTCATCTGGTTTGATTCTCCTTTGTTCCGAAGTTCTTCTAAAGCTAATCTCACAGCCAAATATTTGGATAAGTGATCAACAGTGGCATTGCCTGAAGTCTTTATGTATCTTGTCTGTGCACTGTCATCTTTTTCCATAAGTGTGGGATGAGGCCTGAATACTAATTCAATTTCACTAGCACCATCCATTACTGGATCAATTGACACTGTTGCATTGTTATTATCAAGCTCAAGCCCAGAATCATCAGATGTTTTGGTCCGTTTGTTACTAGGTCCTGCTTCCTGATTGCTATGCGTAGATGCATTACTACAGTGAGAACTGTCACCATTATCTTCTGCTCCACTACCATTTTCAATCTGTTGTTTCTTGCCTCGCTGCAGTCTGTTCAAAGCCTGTATCTTCAGTCCTTCCTCAATGCTGTGACTGAGTGCTTGCTGATTATTGTGCTTGTTGATCCTGGCTAATACTCTTTCTTGATGAGCTTCATATTCATCACGACTTGGATAAATTTTGCTGATGAGTGCATCAAAGTTTGGGTCTGGCCTCAGTGATCTTTTGGAAACTAGCTTTTTCCGACAGGTGGGACATTCTTTGTTGCCACTTCTGAGGGCTGTGATAATGCAGTCTGCACAAAAACGATGTAAACACTCCTTTGTAGTCATGGTGTTCTTCAACATATCCAAACAAATTGGGCACATTAATTCACTGTGTAGACTTCGAGGCGAAACCACAATTTCCAGGCCATCCGTTATCGCCTCCTGAGGTGTTCGCTGTAATTCGTATAAACTGAGTTCCCATGTTTTGCTTAACGGTTGAGTACCATTTGTCTGCACAGCCTGAGACATTGCTTTTCACAAAGGCCCCCTGACTTCTCCAGTCCACAGCCAGCTCCTACTCTGAACTCCTAAGATGGACTCGGTTCCTGCCCCAGCTCGGGCTCCGCTGGCCGCGGCCGGAGCGAGACTCTGGTGCAAGCCGCGGCCGCCGGCGCCGCCGCACAATATTCTCTTAGTATTTTTTATATATATTTTATGACTTTTAATTTTTTCAGTGGTTAACTGCATAAAGCAAAAACTAACCACTGTCTATCTAACCATGGACTTTAGGTTTAAAATTCAAAACCTTGGAAAAATCCCTCTTAATAAAGATTTCTTAATAATTACTTGAACCGGGTTTGAAGCTAAAGGAACCAGGACAACAAGGATTGAATGAGAAATGTATCATGCAAAATTGTGCACTCTAAAATAAAATAGATGCAGAGATATGTTTAAAATATATTGTTATTTGGAGAAAAACCATTAACAAACTGAAGGAAGAGTATGTTTCATTGGCGTTTGTGTTTATACATACATTTACACTGAACAATATGAGGAAAGTGTACCCTTTAAAGTCTAAAATAGTTATCTAAAATCATTCCAATTTAGGGTGATTATATGTATATTTATCTTCTTTTTTTCTATATATTTTCTAGCTACTGTGAAGTAAGCATGCTATAATTTTCTTTAATGCAGGGTAAACACAACAATATGCAAATAATCTGTGGGACTTTGCAAACAGAGAAACGGTCCTGAAATCAAAATGGTTGGCAAGAGGTTTTTGCATTTAGACATTTTTTTTTTTTTTTTTTTTGCAGACTGCAGAGTCTTCTTCTTTTAAAACCTAATCTTCCTGCTTCCTAGCTTTGTGGTCCTATGCCCGTTCATCTTTCATGAGATTGTTCATGCAGTTTCTTTTATCTTTTTCCAGGCTAATGCTAATGAATCTCTTCTTCTCCTTACAGACTCGAAAATCTGTTGACAGGCCAGCTTTGCCATCCTTTCTCTATGCCCCTTACATTTTTGTTTGCACTTTGATATAACATTAATCCTATTATGGATCAATTTGTTTGTGTGATTGCCAGTCACTTGATATACAATGAGTTCCTGAATGCTGGGACGGTGGCTTATGTTATGTGTACAGAAAATAGTTCTGGGACGTCATCTAACACAGTACTTGATATGTAATATGTGTTCAAATGTTATTAAGTAAGAGTCTTTGTGTTCTTCTCAGTGGCTTGCACATCGAAAGCACTTACTGAATATTTTTCTTGATTCACTGACAACAAATAAACTTCCTAAGACACTAGGGGAAGAAAAGGTTGTTGAAATATTATGCATTTGGTTTCTTCGATATAGATCCCTTTTATAAGGAAGGAACAAGTAACTGGCTTTTTTTCCCTTGCTATATCTAATATTCTCAAAGTATGTATAAAAGATAATTGCCTTTTTCCATCCAAGAGGAGCCTTAAGAGGGTCAAGATTTATTCTATCACAGTTAGCAAAAAGAAACTTAATTTGCTGGGCTCCTTATCCTAAGTCAAGAAAACTTGATATTTATTCCAAAAGGCATGCAGAGGGGCGAAAAAATCAATTGTATAAATTCTTAGGTAATGGATATACCTGCAAGAAACTTAGATCCGCAGATCTTACAAGTGGAGCTCAGTTTCCCTTACTCAGGGATGAATACAGATTTCCTAAATGTATCATCATGATAGCTACTATGTTCAGGGAAAAGAAAAACAGTAAGTTCATGAGAAGAAGACCAATTTGTGCAAAAAAGAATTTATGGGAATTTCACTGGGTGACCTGATGCTGAAAGGGTAATGAGAGAAAACATTTAAGTAAAGAGTTACTGCAGGGGAACGAATTGGAAATACTGAATGCAGTTACCATTTAAATGACGGGAAATTTACTCCACCTTCATTAGGACGGATCTCAAAGGCAAAAGGCTATAGATTCAGGGAGCAGGAAAGAATTGGGGCCAATTCCACAATCTGCAATAGATAGAGGAGTAGGGGTTAGTTATTAAAAAGCAATATGTCTATCTTCAGTAATTTATTTCCCTATCATCCTCTGTCCATTCAAAATTTCACCGCTTCTCTCTCCTTGGCTATTTTTGCCTGCATATGAACATATTCACTCTCTAAAACCAATCTCCCTCATACACACATTCTTATCTAGTTAATGTTTTTATCTTTACTTTTCAACCTGCGGCTAAGATGAAGCCCATGAAATGCCTCTGGCACTGCCTGGTGAAAAATAAGCTGCTTGTAATGGTTAGATATTCTTAGAGTTTCCCTTACTTTTTTCCTTTTAATTTCAGTTTTATTGAGATATAGTCACATACCATACAATCATCTGCAGTGTACAGCTGTTCACAGTACATTATAATAGTTATGCATTCATCACCACAATCAATTTTTGAGCATTTTCCTTACTCCAAAAAAAAAAGAATAAAAATAAAAGTAAAAAAGAAGACCTAAAGCACTCCATCCTCCATCCCACCCTATTTTTCATTTAATTTTTGTCCCCATTCTTCTTTTTATGCAATTTTATTAATACATACTCACATACCATAAAATCATCCAAAGTGTACCAACAGTTGTCCACAGTATCATCATATAGTTGTGTATTCATCATCACAATCAATTTTTGAACATTTTCTTTACTCCAAGAAATAAACATAAAATAAGAATAAAAAGTAAAAAAGAATATCCAAAACATCTCATACCCCCCCACCCCCCATTATTCATTTACGTTTTGTCCCCCTTTTTTCTGCTCATCTGTTCATACATCACATAAAGGAAGTGTGGGCCACAAGGTTTTCAAAATCACAATATTATCCTATATAAGCTGTACAGTTATACAATCATCCTCAAGAATCAAGGCTAATGGATTGCAGTTCAACAGTTTCAGGTATTTCCTTCTAGCTATTCCAATACACTTAAAACTAAAAAGGGATATCTATATAATGCATAAAAATAACCTCCAGAATGACATCTCAACTCCATTTGAAATCTCTCAGCCACTGAAACTTTATTTTGTTTCATTTCTCTTCCCTCTTTTGGTCAAGAAGACTTTCTCAATCCCCTGATGCCAGGTCCAGGCTCATCCCTGGGAGTCATGTCCTTTGGTGCCAGAGAGATTTACTTCCCTGGGACTCATGTCCCACATAGTGGGGAGGGCAGTGAGTTTACCTGCAGTGTTGGCTTAGAGAGAGAGGCCACATCTGAGCAACAAAAGAGGTTCTCTGGGGGTGACTCTTAGGCACAATTATAACTCAGCTTAGCTTCTACTTTGCAGTAACAAGCTTCATGAGGGCAAACCCCAAGATTGAGGGATTTGCTTACTACAATGGTAGTCCCCAATGCTTGTGAGAATATTAGTCATTCCCCAGGTGGGGAAGTTTAATATTTCTAATTTTTCACCAGTCCCTCAAAGGGGCTTTGCAAATACTTTTTATTCTCTGCCCAAATTACTCTAGGATGTATCAGGGTTTCACGCTAACCTGTACAAACCAACAGATCTCACCCCCTATTCAAGGTTCCATGTAATTGTGCTGTTTGAGTAAACTGACCATATAAATTACATTATATAGCATACTACAGAAAATATAGGTTTTCCACCAAATAAACATCACTTCCTTTTGTGTCACATAGAAGTTGAAGTTTTAAAACACAGTCAATATCATTCTTTTCCCTTTAGTCTGGTTTACCTTAGTCCTAACCAAGTCCATTTTGTTCATATCTCTAATTAAACTCTGATCTCTTTTCAGCTTCTTTAAAATTTGCTGTATGGAGTAATGCTGACATTCATAGCTGCCAGACTCTGGATCTGAGTCTCAGGTGTCACACAGAAACCCAAAGTTCGAGGGACCAACCAGGTTATACACAAGCAGCTCATCATCTCACAATTTAGAAATAACCATTGCAACTCATGAATAGATGTGACTGCTGCAAGAGCTTACAATATTGGAACATTTACCATAAGCCTTCCCCTGATACCCTATGCTCTCAAATTCATTTCTTAGAGTTTGCACACTATAGTTAGTCCATATTAGTGAAGCATTATGATGTTTGTCTCTTTGTTTCTGGCTTATTTCACTCAACATACTGTCCTCAAGGTCCATTCACCTAGTTGTGTACCTCACAACTTCATTTCCTCTTGCTGCCACTCAATATTCCATTGTATGTATACACCACAGTTCACCATTACATTTATTGGTTAATGTACCCTTAGGTCACCTCTGCCCTTTGGAAATCATGAATGCTGCCATCATAAACACCAATGTGCAATGTCCATTCATGCCCCTGCTCTCAGTTCTTCCAAGTATATACCCAATAATGGGGTTGCAGGACCATATGGCAACCCCATGCTTAACTTCCTCTGGAACCACTACACTGCCCTCCAGATGTGTTGCCCATTCTATTTCCCTACCGGCAAAGAATAGGTACATGCCTCTCTCTACATTTTCTCCACCACTTGTATCTGTCCATTTACTTTTTTAAAAGTTTTATTCACACACCATAGAATCTATTCTATGTAAATAATCAATGATTCCCAGTATAATCACATAACTATGCTTCCCCACCACAATCTATATGAGGACATTTCCATTTCTTCCACAAAGAAAGAGGGAAATGAGAAAAAAATGAAGAATAACAATATAAAAGACAGAACAAAAATAAAAATAAAATAAAATGCAACAACACCATCAAGAATCCCATATCACTGCCTTATGTCCCCCTCTTAGATAGACATTTAGCTTTGGTATATTGCCTTTGTTACAATTAATGGAAACAAATTGCAATGCTACCATTAACTATAGACTTTAGTTTGCATCGATTGATTTTTTTCCCCTATACCATACAAATTTCAAAACCTTGCAATGTTGACATTTTTTTCCTCTTTTAAAAACATTCTTATATTTGTACATTTAATTACCCTCATTGACCACTCTAGGTTTTGCTTAGTTATATAATCCAAATCTTTATCTTCTATCTTTCCTTCTGGTGTCATACATGCCCCTAACCTTCTACTTTCAACCATACTCACACTCATCTTGGTTCAGAGTACTTACAATATTGTGCTACAATCACACAGTATTATGCAATCCATTTCTGGATCTATACAATGAATCCTGTTGAACCTTATGTACTCCTTTAGCATCAAATGCCCATTTATCTAACTTCTTTTTATCTCCTGACAACCCGTGTTACCAACTTGAACTCTCAAATTTCACTCAACAAAGTTAATTCATATTAGTGGATTCATGGAGTATCTGTTCTTTTGTTTCTATCTAATTTCACTCAATGCAGTGTCTACTGTCTTTACCATTTTGTCTTTTGGGTTTTATATGTCAATTCTTATTTCCCTCTCCCTCTCTCTCTTTATCTCTCTCTCCTCTTACTAATGTTCTTCATTTATACTCTCTCCTCCAAACTTCTTTCTCCCATATTTTCCTATCTGCTCTAGTGCTTCTTTTAGTATTTCTTATAGGGCAGGTCTCTTGTTCACAACCTATCTCAGTGTCTGTTTGTCTGAAAATATTTTGGATTCTCCCTCATTTTTGAAGGACAGCTTTGCTGGATATAGAATTATTGGTTGGCAGTTTTTCTCTTTCAACATCTTAAAGATATCAGGCCACTGCCTTCTCACTGCCATGGTTTCTACTGGGAAATCCACACATAGTCTTATTGAGCTTCCTTTGTATGTGATGTGTTACTTTTCTCTTGCTGATTTCAGAACTCTCTCTTTGTCTTTGACTTTTGGTAATCTGATTATTATGTATCTTAGAATATTATGTATCTTGGAGCATTTTGGAGTAATATTCAGATCTATTCTGTTTGGGTTCTGCTGTGCTTCTTGGCTCTCCAATTTTATTTATTTCATAAGAGATAGGAAATTTTCAGTGATTATTTCCTCCATTATTCTCTTTTCCCCTTTTCCCTTCTCTTCTCCGTCTGGGACACCCATGACATTTATATTTGTGTGCTTCACGTTGTCATTCAATTCCCTGGGATGCTGTTCATATATTTCCATTCTTTTTTCTATCTGTTCTTTTTTTTGTAGGATTTCAGATGATCTGTCCTCTAGTTCCTGAATCCTTTCTTCTGCCTCTTCAAATCTGCTGTTGTAAGTCTCCATTGTGTTTTTCATCTCTTCTACTGTGCCTTTCATTCCCATACATTCTGCTAATTGTTTTTTTCAAACTTTCAAGTTATTCCTTATGTTTACCCAATGTCTTCTTTGTAGCCTTCATCTCTTTTGCCATATCTTCCTTCAACTCATTGATCTAATTTTTGAATTGAGTTACCATATTTGTTTGACAATTTTTAATTAGTGTTTCAACTCCTGTATCTCATTTGAAGCATATGTTTCTTCCTTTGTCAGGGCCATATCTTCATTTTTTCTAGTGTGATTCATAATTTTTCATTGTCTAGGCATCTGGTTTTCTTGATTACCCCAATCAGATTTTCCCAGCCAGACAGGCCCAGGACTCAGGAAGAGGGTGTAATCAGTATCAGATCTCCCTGATGATGAAACCCAGAAAGTTTTCAGACTTTCCTGTGAAGCCTCTAGACATTGTGCTTTTACTATCCTGCCCAGCAGGTTGTGCTTGTCAGCCAGTGCAGCTAGTCACCAGTGTAAAGAGATGCATAGTCTTTCATTCTCAGTAGACCCTGTCCCTACCAGGGGCTGAAATTGTCAGAAGCCAAGCTTAAGCTGCTTCAGTTTTATTTTTTCCCCAGACCCTAAGGTCTGAGTTCTCTGAAAGAGGGAAGCCACTTGAACTGGGCCCTGCTTCCCCCTTTTCTTAGGGAAGATAAGCCCTTTAGGGCTGTATCTCCTACACTTGATTTCTTCCTTTGACTCTCTGATTATCTTAACTCTATCCTTGCCTGGGTCAACATTGACAGTTGAAAATGCCTGAGGCTTTTTATAATGAGCTACTTAGACTGAAAGAAAAAAAAAGAAGGGGGAGAAAAGAAAGAAATCCCCCTTTCAGAACCAGTCGCCAGCCACCCACTTTCCAGTCAAGAACCAGAGTTTGTGCTCAGTTCTATGTGTCCCTTTTCCTAGGACACAGCCCTTTTCCTGTATTCTGAGATCAGCTGATTCCAAAAGCCTCTGTTTTTATTTATTTATGTATGTATTATTTTTTCCATCAGCTCCACCTCCTCTCTGTTGGGAGGAACCTCTGGGTTCCTTTCCTGTTTGCTCTGGGTAAATCTCTGCTCACAGCTAGTACTCAGTAGTCCAAATTTGTTAATTAAAACTGTGGTTGGAGCTTAGTTGAGTTACTTTCCCTCACTCCAGGTAGCCTGCTTCTTTCTTCTACAGGGAATGTTTCAGCTCCACCTACTGTGCCAGGGTGGGGGGAGGGGTGCCAGCTCTGCAGTTTGAGGAGCTTTACTTATAGTTTTTATGCTGCAGTCTCAGCTGTTTCACTATTCCATACCAGTGTACAATGTTTGTCTGTCATGGATGTCCACCAACAGTTGTTCCAGACTGTTTACTAGTGTTTCCTGGCTATATGCTAGTTGTTTCAGAGGACTAACTAAATTCCACATCTCTCCTTACTTTTTATGCTTTTATTTGTACAACAATAATTTATATTGTCTTTAGACTGTCATCTAATTGTTTTGTAGTCTTGGACATCTAACTCACCCTTTATTGTTGACTCTTGCTCATGCCAGATTTTTTTTTTCAGATTTTTTTTTGTATATCACCTTTTGAAAGTTCCTTCTATGAATGGGTGTTCTTTGTGCCTCAGGTTGTAAGAACATCACTCCACAGTGCTTGTATCAGAAGCCCCAAGCATACCACCAACTTGGGAAAAATATTTCAGCTTGCAGTTTTCTGCTCAAGGCATTGAAATAAATTTAAAGTTCTATAGTGAGGGGCATTTAGGCCTGGTAAGATCTCTACCTCCAACAGTAATTCTCAAACTTGGCTGCTGTTTTGAATTGCCTGTGGAGCATTTTATAAAACTTGATGCTTGCAGTGCTTCCAATTTAATTATTGTGTTAGACACAATCTCCACATCTGTGTTTTCTGTTCCTTTGTCATGTGTGTGTGTATGTATGTCTGTGTGTTTGACAGAGTGTTGTTGGTTGGTTTGTAAGTTCTCTAGAGATTTCTAATGTGCAAGGTATTCTAATGTTCAACCAAGTTTGTGATCTGCTGACTTAGAGACACTGCTTGGTTGTCTCTCTTCTCCAGTGCTAGCCCAAACTTTAACTGTAGAAGTAGCCCCTTCCTACAGGATACATGGCTTTTGAGAAGTTTCTATTTCCATGTACATGCCCTTATCTAGTATCCTAGGTGATTGCAAACCCCAACTATTTACTCAAAATAGAGCAATATCCTCCAGGACAAGATATTCCTGGGGTAGCCAGAGTGTCATTACACATACTTAACAATCTAGTTTTCAGTTCCCTCTCCTTTTTTTTTTAAATGCAGTTGTATTGAGATATATTCACACACCATACAAACCATCTGAATTGTACAATCACTGGCTCACATATCAACACATATTTGCACATATAACCCCATGGTCAATTTTAGCACATTTTCATTACTTCAGAAAAGAAATAAAAATAAACAAGAAAACCCAAATCCTCCTGTACCCGTTATCCTCCCTATTATTGTCCCATAGTATTGCTACAGTACATTTGTTACCATTGATGAAAGAGTATTAAAATATTACTGTTAGCTACAGTCCATAGTTTGCAATAGGCTCATTTTTCCCTTAAGCCCCTCTAATATCAACTCCTTCTAATAGTGTCATACATTAGATCTTGTTCAGGAAAGTACCTTTATATATTTATACAGTTAATCACAGGCATTGTCTACCACAACATTCACTGTGTTATATGTTCCCATGTTTTAACCGCCAACTTTTCTTTTTGTGACATACATGACTCTAAACTTCCCCTTTCCACTAAGTTCCCTCTCCTTTTTAGGCAGCTGGGAAGTTCTTTCTTTTCTTTCTTTCCTTGTAAGTTTAGTTATTCTATTAAAACTGTATTGTTTAGTTTTATCCAGTAATTCTAAGTGTTCATTGCTGGAAGTTTTTCAAGGAATAATGTCCCATAACTTCTTTTAGTTTTTCAAACAATTCAACTCTTCGGGGAAGCATTTCCTTCTAGCCAGATGTAATTAACTCTCTCTGGGTTCTTGTAGCACCTGTGCTTACCTGTATTAAGCCACATATTGTTATCATGGAGTCTAATATACACCTGTCTTCCTTAGTAGGCAGTGTCCTACCTCAAGTCCATGAGTTATGTCTCTTTTTTTTTTTTCTTAATTTATTTTTTTAATTACTATTATTTTTTATTAGAGAAGTTATGGGTTCACAGAACAATCAGGCATAAAATACAGGATTCTCTTATACCACCTTAATATTAACCCCTTGCATTGGTGTGGAACTTTTGTTACAACTGATGAAAGCAGAGTTTTATAATTGTTCTCTTACCTGTAGTCCGTGGTTTAACTTAGAGTTCACCATGGACCATGTCTTAAACGACATGTTACATCAAGCCATTGCCACAGAACATGGCACATGAAGATACTAAACTACAGTAATGAAATAAAATGGAAGAACCAAGACTCTGAGTGTTCCTTGGTTTTATTTTTCAGACTCGGGTTGAGAAGATACTAGACAATCTGTCACTTCATAATTGCTTAAAACATTAAGACCTGAAGAGCTAAAAGCTAGAATCTGAGCTGTACAATACAGTAGCCACTGACCACATGGGGCTATTTAAATTTAAATGTAATTGCTTACCATTAGGAAGTCATTTCTGCAGTCACACTAGCCACATTTCAAGGGCTCAGTAGCCGCATGTGGGTAGTCACAATTTATTGGAGAGCACAGATATAGAATATTTCAGTCATTGTAGGAGACCCTATGGGACAGCGCTGAGCTAGAGTATCTTTTCAAGGGAGTCAGCTCCATTATTCTGGGGAAATTATCCCAAGCAGACTTGCAGTTAAGTCTCAAAGGTAGTTTGTGGACTACATGGTAATTAAATCATTTAAAACAAAAGTGTTAGCACATTTCCCTTATTGCAGAGCAGTTACACAGGATTGTGAATGTGCTGAGGCCTTAAATAAGCATCTCCTTGACGTTTCTCATTTTATAGTTAAGCAATCCAAGGTTCCGAGAGATTTAGTGGCTTTGCCAAACCCACATAGGTAGTTGAATAAAAATAAGCAAACTGCAGAGGACAGAAAGTAACCCAGAGCTAGGCCCCCTGTTTGCTAAAGGAATCATGGACAGGTGGGATTTATTAAGATGTGCAAATGCAGTTGCAAAGCATCTAATGTCACTTGCTACTGCAGGCACTGAGGGGTTGTGTTGTTCCTGCACAACTCTAGCATGAAATGCAACTATTTGTGGATGCAGGAAGTATAGAAAACAAGGTGGCATCAAAAATTCTGTCTCCGCACACTGCTAGAGTGCAATTCTCAGGAGTTTGCCTTAGATTAGCTCCGTATATCCAGAGCTGGATCACATACACCCCTGATGTACTATTTAGCAATAAACTATATTGCAATAAATCAGTGCTCCCTCTTCTCTCAGCCCTCCACAGCCTCCATGGATGCAAGCAGCCCACGATGTTTATATTACATTCGAAACGTACATGCTTGTACACAGCTCATAGTTAGGAGAATGTCTTCGGATACTCGTAGGGCTATCCTTCAAGTCCTAGAAGACCAATTCAGCTTGCTAATTATTATCAGAGAAAATCACGTGAATGCGAGTGGGGTTTTTAAAATACACTCCTTTGGAACACTCTTCAATTATCTGAGTCTTCGGCAAAATCATTTCCTTTGCAACTCACACATTATTTTTTAAATAAATTTAGACTTTTCTGTGATTTGTTTTAAAAAGGCTCGCTCAGAGGCTTTTAATTTCAAAAATACACACGCACGTATTTCCCCCTTAAGAAAGAAAATAGAGGGGCACTATCAATCAATAGGAAAATATTCAGGACTTTTTAAAAAACTGGCAAGTCTGGTGACTGATTTTCTAAACTTCATGCCAAAGAGTGAGGAGACATAAGTCCACTGAAATAAATTGTATGTGCCTTTTATTTTATTTATATTGGCTCATTTTTTTTATTTTGAGTGTGAAAGGCCTTTGCTATCTAGTGTGGAACTTTCATTGGGTTCTGTAGGCCTCTGTATCACGTTTCAAAATATACGAGCTCACAGGAGTGCTGCCAGGATCAGGAAAAGCCACTAGCAATGGCTTCTTCTCTTCACCCTTTTTTTTGTTTTGTTTTGAATAGAAGATGGGGACTTTGATGTAGACT